>NW_015649446.1:28182-36289 GCF_001515625.1 Sinocyclocheilus rhinocerous | reverse complement strand
TTAAATAAAAATCGCCCATCCATAAAAAAAAGTGTCTCACACGGCTTCGTGGGGTGAACAAAGGCCTCCTGTAGCGAATCGATGCGTTTTTGTAAGAAAAATATCCATATTCAAAACTTAATAATCACTTTAATGTAGCTTGCACCAACAGTTGTACAAGGAAGCAGCTCCGGGCTGATGACGTATGAGTTCAGCGCTGCGCGTGCGCCGGTGAATCTCGTCAAAACCAACGTTTGTTAAAGCTGCAGTCCGTAAGTTTTGCCTCTTTGTCGCCATCTCTGTTTGAAAACCTGGAATTGCAGCTGGGTGCGGAATTATCTAGCTTGATCCCAGGCTATCTGTAATCAGAAGCACATTTATAACTGGAATATAATTTAATTTCATTAACGTGTTTCATAAACACATAATCCTTTATGGAATACAATTCAGTTTCCTTACTTTAGCAAAGGAAAACCAGTCTCCTCTTGGCTTATATAGAAATCCTCCGACATTCTTAAATCCTCGTTTTGTACTTCTAATAAGTGACCGTTGTTTTGTTTTGATCTCTCGGCTGCGTTTCTGAGCGGCGCATGCGCAACGCCCAGAACTAATTCTGTTTACAACAGTGAGCGCAAGCTTGATTAAAGTGATTATTACGTTTTGAATATGGATATTTTTCTTACAAAAACGCATCGATTTGCTACAGGAGGACTTTGTTCTCCCCCTGGTGCCGTGTGAGACACTTTTTTTTATGGATGGGTGCTTTTTATTTAACTTCTTTTGGACTGATGCATGCAACACCCGTTGAGTGGCATTAAACAGCTTGAAAGATCAAAGACAATTTTTAATATAACTCCGACTGGATTCGTCTGAAAGAGGAAAGTCATATACACCTAGGATGACTTGAGGGTGAGTCATTTGTGGGCTAATTTTCATTTTTGGGTGAACTAACCCTTTAATAGCTGCTTGGAAAATTGTACATCAACACACTCATTCTTATAACTACCAACTGTAGTATCATCTGCTCAGACACAACTGAAAGAGAGAAAAATCAGGTATCAGTAATAGAGCTACTACAGCACATAGTGCTTAGTACGGGCATGCTAATAATTTTGACAGTCTGTGGTGTTCTACCTCCACCTAGTGGCAAAAACAAAAACAATCCTTTTGTTTTGTTTTGTTTCTGGCACTAGGGGGCAGTAGAACATCACAAATACAATATTGTGTGCGCTCTTTCTGAAACACATTCATAAACACATCCTTTCACATTTATAAAACGCTTACATTCAAAACGTTTTATTTCATGTCATATAAATCATATATAGCTTTATATTGCCAAAGCATTTTTAGTTCTTTTCTGTCTTTCTGTCTGTAGATGAAGGTCATTTAGAGTCTCTGTGTAGTACATTCGGTACTATGTGAATTTACTTCATTTGCAACCCACCCTACGTATCTGACATAGCCAACAAAACAGCGTCTTCACTGGTAGGTATACGTGAGTGTGTACTCGTCGTGTCATGATTAAAAGCTTTTGCCCCGTGTGAGGCTCGAACTCACGACCTTCAGATTATGAGACTGACGCGCTGCCTACTGCGCCAACGAGGCCATATGGGTTACATATACAGGGGCCAGTCATCTTTTCTTATCCGTTACTATTGTGGTAAAAATCTGTTGCTTTCCGTTGTGGGTGTACAGTGAGTGTCGTTCGCTAACGAGTCGGCTCTATGAGCCGGCTCTTTTAAGTGAACGACATGAGTCGGCTCCCGTCTCTAAGCCGTTTTTTTGTTTTTTTTGTTTTTTTACTTTCTTAATACAAGACAAAATAATGGGGGTGATTTTTGACTCACTGATCGTTGGCATGCATACGTCATGTAACTTACTGATTATGTTGCTTGATGTGTCGGTGATGATTCTCGCTCGCGATTGGTCGCACGCACACGTCAACAGAATCAACACACGTGCTTTTATTTTTATATCTAATTTAGTTTTTAATAATTAAATTTTTAGTAATTTAGTTTTTATCTGTTAAATGGCACACCATGTTAAATTTTGAGAATGATTTGTAGTTTGTGTTTTGGATAGTTCACTACCCTGAGGGCACATAAACTGAACACATCGCATAGGCTATTTAATGTCTGCATTTGCATCTACAAGATGTATTTAGATTTTAGATTGTTCATCTGCAATATGTCTCTAAGACGTTTCCTATCAGATGTTAAAGTCCGCATGAATCAAAATTGACTTTATTTATTTTACTAGCGCACATTGCTAGTGTTGATGTAAACAATTAATCCGTGCAAGTTAATCCGCTGAAAAAAAATTTTGTCTTCGTAATCTTTAATCAAAATCTGAACATTTACTTCCGCTCTGGAATGGCATTCCTTTTCTGATGACGTCAGTTTGACGGCTTGGGCAGAATATCCTTAAAGCTGCAGTCCATAACTTTTTTTGGTTAAAAATGATCCGAAATCAATATTTGTTCCGCACCCAGCTGCAATTCCAGGTTTTCAAACAGAGATGGCAAAACTTACGGACTGCAACTTTAAACACACCCCTCCAACCATTAGATTGCTATGAGCGGGTGTGCCTCACACATCCTGAAAAATGAAGCTGCATCATTTACTCAAGATGGCAGCGGCCATACTAAGATGCTTTGGCTTCACTTTTATATAGTGGAAGGAATAGTAGATGTGTCATCCATCTTTTTTTACAGTCTATGGCTATGCGTGAGAGACAGAGAGGAGGAGCGCAAACATAAAACCATGCCCTCTATTCAATATTCCGTTTCAGTTGGAAATACGTCACTACACTGAAATAAAGTCGGCAGCAACTTCCGGTGTTCACGCGGATGTTTAGAAAATGTCTTGAAGATGTTTATGATTTAGAATGTATGTAAATCTGCTTTTTCTAAGACATTTATCCGATGTTTCTACAGATGTTTCCCAGATCAAGCGCTCTGTTTTATGTTCTTACATAAATTTGGTTTTTGGTTTTTATGCCAAAAAATTTTGTAAAATTATGGTATTTTGGAAAGGTTTATGGAGCCAGAAATATTACATTGAATTTGAATTGAGAAAATCTTTCTCAAGTTTTTTAAAAGTTTAGTTTAATTACGTTGAATAATTTAATTATATTTGTGCACACATACCAGACATAGGTCAAAACATTGACAAATTTGGCTGAATTATAAAAGCCAGAAGGGGTAGGGCATACTAAATAAAGAGCCATTTGGGAGCCAAAAGAGCCGGTTCTTTTTGCTGAGCTGAGTCAAATGATCCGGATCCCTAAAAAGAGCCAGAATTCCCATCACTAACATTTCAAAGTATAATGCCACCTGTGAGTCGTGAATATTGTTGCGGTCAAGAACCATAATTAGTTCAGCTCGCAACCAAGGTCTAATACATGTGAAAAATCACAGGCTCTGACCAATCTGTTACAGGGAATTCCGCCAATCAGTGGACTTCCAGGGGGCGGAGCATCTTCGTAGGTTGGATTTTGTGCACAACAGGTAGCTTAGCAATTTTCTTCATGTTTTGAATGAGACACATTTTAATGATACATCAGATGTACAAGATCTATCATATTACAGGACCTATGATATGAACTCATATCGAACAATATTCAGGTTTATTGGGATTATATTTTGAGCTGTTTATTGAGTGTGGTCACATTTAAAGTTGTAGAAAACATGCTTATTACAAGCAAATTGTTAAAAGCAAACACAAAGTCATACAATTTGTATCTTCTTATACAGTATCATGAGCTTTAAAGGGACAGTTCAGCCAAAAAAGAATATTCTGTCATTATTTTGTCACTCTCGTACCATACATAAATTGTATGACTTTTTTTATTTTGTGGAACACAAAAGAAGATATTTTCGAAGAATGTTGGTAGCCAAACAGTTTTGATTATCACTGACCTATAGTTTATGGACATAACCAGTTAAAACTGGTTCCACAGAAGAAAGAAAGTCCTACAGGTTTGGAATGACATGAGGGTGAGCAAATGATGACAGAATTTTCATCTTGTGTGAATTTTCATCTTTTACTGGAAAACAAAATCAATTCATGAAAAAACAGTCATGATCTGAATTCATCTTAATGAATTAGTTATTTATTCAATTAGTTGTTTTTGAAACAAATACACAATTTTAATTAATGAAACAATTAACCAGCATTTGAATATGCTGAGTATATTATTTGGGCCCAGTAAAATCCTTTATAAACACAACAAGTGCTAGAAGGCCACATATAACCAGGATGCTACCCATAGTGATAGCAGAATAAAAAGTTTTATCATAGGACAGGGGCTTCTTTACCTGGCCTCGTCTGCCTGTATTATTCTTAGTAGTCGATTTGGTTTGACATTTACCTGTACAAGGTGATACAGACTTGTGTGACTGAGTTGTCAACTTGTCGATCACTTTAGCAGTCTGTCTCTTTGGTGAAATGATGTTTAAATCATTCACGGTGGATTTAATTGTCGTTAATACATTTGATTTTATTGTTACGCCCGAACCAGCTGTACTTAATTGTTTTCCCACTCTTTTTTCTTGTTTTCCAGTGGCAGTTTGAATCATAGTTATAAGATTTATACCAGTAAACTCATTTATTGTTGGACCATTGGAAGTTTTTATAGCTTGAGAAGATTTTTGGGGTCTAACTGTGTTTTTTTCGCTTGTTTCAACTTTAGATGGCTCCGTTGCTGCCGTTTTTAGTCTTTTTATGATGGTACTTGGTCCTTGTTGTCCTTTAGTTAAATCTACTTTTGTTTCAGTCATAACCGCTGCTGTCCTACTCCTAAATGTAATGTCTGGTCTAGTTTTTGTTGTTGCTTTATTTTCAGGTGTGATTTTTGAAGTTTTCAGTTTACTGGTAATGAAATGAGTTGCTCTGTCTGTCACTGGTTCAGGTATCGGAGTTGCACTCCTGATATTAGCTGTAGCTGTTATAGTTGGAGCAAATCTGGTTGTCCCTGATTCTTGTTTTGGTATGGTGTTTTTTTCTGATGGTTTCTCAAATATTGTCACATCTGTTTCACTTTTAAATGTTTGCATGATATCACAATCACTTATGCTCTCAGGTTCGGGTGTTTTTTGAGTTGTATTTGTCAGTGTTTCTACACTGGCATGTTCTTTTATTTGTTCATATGTGGTGACTGTTTCACCTGGAGTTGTTTCTGCTGTTTCCTGTCTTTCTGCCTTTTTTGTTCCAAGTAAAATCTTAACTTTCTCTATAGTCTCGGATGAGACGATTGTTCCCGCAGCTGTAGATCTCACTGCCCCAGCTGCACTCACTGCTGCTGTCTCAGCTGTTGTTTGCCGAGAGGGTTCAGCAGTAGCAACGGATGATGCTCTTGATACCACAGATGATCCAGACATCATATTCACTGATGCAGTTCCAGGAATGTTTGTGATTATTTGTGCCTTCGGTGTGTTCGACACACCTTCAGTCACATCTAATGCACTCGCTAATGTTGTCATCTCTGTTTGAGCTGCACCTGAGTTGATTGTGAATGACTTTATGGAAGACTTCTGTCTAATCTCAGATTGTTGAAACCTAGAACTGAATAAAAAAAAAAACTGTAATTATTAAGAATTCTTACTAGACTGTCACATATTTTTAAAGGACTATAAAAATTCGCACCCCATTATCCAAGATGCCAGCATTCCAGTCAAACTGATCACCCCTACATAAAGAACGTAAAGAAGACATAAATACTAAATAGATCAGTAAGATGGAACAGGTACTGATGGATCTTTATCTTTTGATAACCCATAGGTTTTTGGTTTTTATCATGAATGGCGTCTAATTCATAGCTTGCTCTGGCAAGAGATTATGGTAAAAAAAACATGTGATGTGTTAAATTTGGTAATATTTGGAATTTTTTATATTCATCTATCACCCTTACCCACTGCTTTACTGTAGCTACTGGTCATTGCCCTGTTACTCTGTGATGTTTCATTGTCCCAGATCTTTAGGTAAGACAGTAAAGACATATAGTGACTCCCCAGTCTAAACCCAGGAGAAAGAAATCTTATTGGTTCCCTGTTCATCACTGATATTCATTGTAATGATTTTGCTGTAATTATCAATTTATTGCGATCAGATGTGAAGCCACCAACCTGCAAAGATGACCAGCACACAGACATTTCTGGCAGCCATCTTCTCTCTCTCTCTCTCCCTTTGTGGCCTGTGTGGAGCAAGAAAATAACTCCCACAATTAGTCTTTAAAGCATCCTAAATTTAAATATTTGACTGTGCTGTTAAGGCATTTAACAATGATTTTTCTCTTCAATGAGTGAGTTACCAAACTATAGTTTGACATCGGTAAGTGATGGAAAAATGTGTTGCTATTTATGACTTTCTATCTTCTATATCCAGTGCAAACACACCAATAAAAGAAGCTGATTTTGAAATTTGCAGGGATTTTTAAAGAAATGTTTATTGTTTCCTCCCAGATTTGAATAAAAACAATAGTATTTTCATCAGGTTGATATTATAAATGTTGCAAATGGATGGATGCAGATGTAAATCCTGACATATAATATATGTATATGTAATATCTATATCTACAAACTTGGGCTTTGTGATTTGATATTTGTACTTATGAAGTTCCATTTAGTCATGTATAGAGTTTACTGAAATAACAGTCCACTGATATCACACGCTTTTAATATGGAGGTTCAACATATTAAGACATTTTTGTCACAATATATCAAACATTTTTACACATATTAATCATGGGTATTCTGCATGAATTCAATTATACTGATTACAGATAAACAACCTAATATGCCATAAAAGTCTTAAAATGTTTTTTAGCTATTTACACATCATGTCAAAAACACATATACTATCACTGTCATAGTATATAACATATAAGTAAACAGTAAATATCATGTTTCCTTTATTCTTACAGCTCAGAATGTATGATTTCTGTAATAGTTCTATGTTAATTCATTATAAACCATGTACCATATGTTAAATCCCCTCTATCACAAAGCATCCTTCAAACATTTTAATACTACTCAAATCACAAATAGCAGATTTTATTTTAAAAGCATACAGTCATAGTGCTATTTATGAAACATAATCATTAATAAACATATTTACCGGTTGGACTATGCAAGGAAGATCAATAGCACTGTGTCTCCAAAGGTCTTCTGTGACACTAAACGTTAGGACTCATGCATCTCGTTTGATTTGCATGTTAAATAAAAGTATCAAGGCACCTGTCTGTTAGACTGCTGCTCTTAGTCTATCCCTCCATAAGTCCTTCATATTTGTATTTAGATGTCAAATTGTAGACAATGGTCTTAAAGTGGTCCTATTATGCTCTTTTACAAAGTCTTGATTTTGTTTTGGGGGTGTACTAGAACATGCTCTCATGCTTGGTGGTTCGAAAAACGCATTATTTTTCACATAATTTACATTATTAAAATACCTTTCTCCCCAGGCTGGCACAAACGGCTCGATTAGTTCCGGCTTTGATGAAGGGTCACCTTCCGAAAAACAAAATGTGTTGTGATTGGTTAGCTGTCCCAGTGCGTTGTGATTGGCGAACAGCTTAGACGGTGTTTCAGTACTGCCACGCCCCTTGCTCCGTCTTTCAACAAAAGCTTTTTGGCGAATCCGGCACTGTACTGTGTCATGTTGTGGAAGCTGTCCTCAGTAAAATGCGCAGCACACAATAGCAAATTGGGGTTATAATGCTCAGGAACAGAGTTAAAAAATAAATTGCAACCACTGTTTCCTGACATCATCCGCTTTCGGAAGCCCAAACAAAGACGTTTGTGCACGGAGGTGAAAAAAACAGTGTTTCGGCGGTCGCGCACTGTCTTTTAAAATTCAAATACATTATTTTCTATGAGTGTAGGCACACCGGCGGCGCCGTTCGGCGTCTGTCCGCAGCGCCCAGCTACGTCGTGTTATACTTGTAAGAATTCTTCTAGACATGCCGAAAATTTGAAGCTACAGCACAGCGGCTTTCTCTGATGCACTAACTCTGCAGCAGCACTTCTCAGTCATCGTCTCGTCTGATGCACTCACTCAACCAAGCGTTCTAACCACAACCTCGCCCCTCCCCACCCCCCAACCATTCAAATTTCTGTAGGCGGGAATTATTT
>NW_015649446.1:20187-28111 GCF_001515625.1 Sinocyclocheilus rhinocerous | reverse complement strand
AATGCTGTAGTCCAAACGAGCCGTTCGTTGTAGTTCTTGAAAAGGGATTTTTTAAAAACAAAATATCTCTCTTTGGAGTGGACTTTGAGATTTGTAACTTTCTAGATTTTTTTATGCCCAAACATACACACTACACACTGACTAAAATTCAAAAAGTGAAAAAGCATAATAGGACCCCTTTAATGTAAAGTGACTCACATAGCCTAATTTCAGAGACAGTTTGTGTGGAAACACCTTGGTCAAGGACACAGTGATGACAAAGCAAGATTCTGATCTCTTTATTTCATCAATTCATGATGTGGGAGGGGATATAAAATACCATGGGGCCTCAGATACATAACGGTGTTACAGCCACTTGGTGAAAACTGTGTATTTGGACTCAGAGGCTGGGTTCAGTAAACAAGGTCATTATGTTCTGTCCTGCTCTAAATCAGTTTAGTGGCCACGAGCCATCGCCAACCATGACTGAGTGCTGCACTCTGATGCTATTGTTAGAGAAAAAGGAGGAGGTGATATTGATAGGTGTAATTAAACTATATATTTAAATGTATTTAAGTTATTAGTTTCCTTTCTTATTTATCCTTACATTCCTCAACCTCCGCATCCCACTTATCATCTGTATCTTTCTCTTTTTGTCATCCGTGAGCATAGCATGTGATTAGGTCTACTGTGAATCATTCTTCGGCTCAGAAATACTTTCTCTTTGTGCAGTATGACTCACAGTCCTTAATTGGGTATGTAGAAAAGAGCTTCAGTTTGACAGTCTGTTTATCTGCTCAGCTGTACTCTACCTGTATCTCTTCTGGTTGATGGTAGGTATTTACTGTCATTCAGTGGGACTGTGTCATTAGTTTCTGAATTATCCCCAGATTATTTTACTGGTTGCTGTCAGGAACCAGCCCACAACAAACATTACATTTTCAACCTGCTCAGAGCTGCAAAGTTAAGAGTGTGAATGTGTTTGAATGAATTAGTGTTTTTGAACAAATCGTTAGATTTAATGTTTCAATGACTCACTGTGTTTGAGTGTATACTACATTTGATAAGCATGTTCTATACAGTATGCATGTGTGTAGTATGAATGCACTCTTGACGTACTACTGCATGTCATGTGACCTACATTGTTGTTTGCGTACTCCTCTCCTGTGGCCTCATGGGATAATAGGTTGTTATCCTGTAAATGAAGAGATTAGTGGAAATATCCATACTGTATGTCATGAATGTACTTCCTGCAGCACATCAGTTATTGACCATCTATTTTTTATTGCCCTTTTTCAATCTCATTTTGGATTGACAGATACATTTTTTAAAGGGTTAAATTTACAAAACCGAAACTTCTCTAAAAAAAATTTAACAATCATATACTTTTTGTAACACTGATCTTAAGACGTACTTTGAAACCCTTTAAAAAATGAGAATAAAGTCAAGAAACTGTTAATGAACTGTTAATACTTGGTTTCAGATGCAGGCAGCTGGTCTCTTGATTCATTCCTCAATGAATTAGTGTGTTCGAACTAATCCTTTAAGTGAATGATTCAATGTCTTAAACATAGTCACTTACTGATGTAACAATGAAACCTGCTTGAAGAGTCGCTGAGAAATCCCCACCATTAATGCACAAATTGACAGTCAAACACACTGTACTAAATTTGAGGACCGGAACTAACTGTAACTTTCCTATATATACTGTAGTCTGAATTTCAGAATATAAACCATATATATATATATATATATATATACATAAATATATATATATGTATATATATATACTGTATATGTGTGTGTGTGTAACGGGAAGACAGACTCCGGACACAGACAAGTTAGAACCAAACAGGCGGGTTTATTGTACAGATTTCATCGAGCAACAATGGCAGGTGAGTAATGGTAAATATAGAGTCTTTGATGCAGGGAATGTAGATACTGATGATAATAGTCTCTTTACCAGGATGACGGAGTACACAGAGAGTGAATGGGTTGATGAAGGGATTCTCCAGGAGCTGGTTCCAATGAACTGTTTCAGGTAAGTAGGGTTGAGAAGACACAGGAGAACACAGGGGAGACGAAAGAGATCCAGGGACATGAAGCAGGTAAGTGAGCGCGTAGAGATGAGTCTTCATTCCACAAGGGAGACCAGACAAGCAATATATGCCATCAATATAAACAACAGCTTCCTCAAATCCCTATGAAATTTATGCACAATTTTAATTCTTCTCTAATTACCGTTCTAGTTGCAATATCTTTCAGAGAGCTGCACCACTGAATGGCAATCCTTCTAGAGTCTGTCTGGCATTTATTTAAGGATCTCACATGCATTATCTCATTGTGCCACTGATGCAGATGGATCTGCGTTTGAATGGTTATGTAGTGCCATAAACAGCACAGAATAACCCACGAATCACGATCCCATATACTGGTTGCATAGCAACAAGAAACATCTCATGTTCTGATAGCCTGTTCTCATTCCAGTTGCAGAGGGAGAAGAGTGAGAGAGAGGTGGAGCATGGAGTATGATATTTTATCATACAGAAAGTCATAACTGCACAGCTGCACAGTCTGTTGCATGGTGTTATATGTTTTCAAATTAATAATGTGTTATTTAATAAAATTACATTTATATTAATGTGCCTGTGTGTACAGCTCATCCTCATGAGATAATGTTTGGCTTTGCAGCCCTGTTAAGTCTTAATTAGCATAATTAGAAAGGCGCTCATGAATAGGTCAGCAAGTCCCTTGGTACCAAACCCAGAGGTGCCTAAAATATAGGACACACACATTTGAGTGACTTAAATGATCTTAGTGAATTAAACATGCTTGCTAACACATAAAAGTGCAGAGGTGACTGATTTGACATGGTTTTCAGCCACTTATTTATACTGTATATGAAATTATTTTTTTGTGGATAAGTGATGTTTGGTCACCGGGAGATCCCAGCCGGTTTGATTCTGGAACGCATGAATGTGCAGAAAGATGGAGCAGAACAAACCTCACGCCTCATCTTGCTAAATCTCAGTTGACCTGATTCGCATACAGCACAGCCACAGCATCTGTTTCTCTTTCTTGCTCTCTCTATGTTGTTTAATTCTCCTTCTCTTTTTCCCTCTGCCTTTCACTTTCTCTTTCTAATGAGGTCAGAGATAGAGTTTGTGTCAAAGTCACAGTTATTCAGCGAGTGAATCATGCAGGGTGTGTCTCCAGGCTCGTAGTATTAATGATAACAGCGTCAATGTCACTCTACCTATATTCTACAAAAATTCAGAATGGGACACTATAATGAGCTTGTGTCTATGTAAGAGAGAGAGACTGAGGGAGGGACTGTATGTACAGTATATATACGTCTGTGCGCCCTGGTTTAAGATGGCTATTTTAGGTCGGTGATTGATTTAAATAGTTTTTAGCTAAAGTTTGAGGGCAGAACTTTTTTGGGATATCTGGGTTATTCGTGTAACTTTGTCTAAACCGATAATGTGAGTGTGTGTTTAGGGAATAATGCCGCCCAGTACGCACAGCATGAGAATGTGTGACCTTTTTCTCTTCACTTCCTCCTCTCATTTGTTCATAATTTTTTATTCTTTGTGTAGTTTTATCCACTGTCAGATATCTGTGTTAGGTTAGTGTGCTGGTGAATGATAGCATTATGTAATGTAGCCTACATACACATTTGTTTTTCTATTATAGTGTGGACTTCTCATTGACTATTGTATTTATACTGAGCTAATGATATTTTCTATTCCATAATCTTGCTCCCCAGGTGATTTCAGGTTTTACTACCCTTGTGGGGACATTTGGTTCTCACAACATAGGCAAAACTTGCCTCACACACTTGCGCAGCCATCTGTAGCATCTTGTAAGGGCTATATCATTTGCCACTGTCCACACAATGCATTCTGGGAAGGAGCCAGGGATAAACATACCAGAGAAATAACCTATTTATCATCTTCCCACTGTTCCCATCGCATTTCCCATTATTCTATTTTCCTTTCTGTGCTCTTGCCAATTATGTCAGACCCTTCTTCCTTTTTTATTTATTGAATCCTCTCTTCTATTGTTTCGATTCCTAGTCATCATAACAGATACTCACAGTATCTAATAAGACATGTCATAATAGCTGTAACACCTTCATAAGAATCTACAGTACACCGTGTACCTACAAATACCAAAATGTGAGGATAAGAAGGTTTATGTTTAAGAATATTTTTTATTTGGTTTTATTTCATACATTAAATATATAGTAGGTTGGATTAGCCTTCTGCAGCCTGCTGCTTTATTCGTGTTGTTGTTTGTTTCTGGGTAATTTTGAGGAATTACTATTATAACTGATTTTAGAGTTGAGTGTAACCTGCTTTCTTTAGTGATATAAGCCACATTCTTCTAGCCTCAAATGTCATCACCTAAATTAAGGAGCAGTCTCTGGTTTCATACTGATAATTTTTTCCTTCACTCTGCCTCTATATCTCCTACATCCATTTTATGTCCTATCTTTATGGCAACAATTCTTGTGGTCTAAACTGGAACAGCTAGGTGACCTTCAAAACGTGTTTCTGGAGGATAAGTAGAACTTGGTGGTATGAGAATGAGAAAGAGAGAGAGAACAGAAATAGTTTGCTTGTCCCAGTGAGATGACTCGAGGAGGTTGTGAGAGGAATATAAATATATTTTAGTAGGTCGGAGAGAGAGAGAGAGAGAGAGTGGAAGAGAGAAAGATACAAGGGAGAAGAAAGAGAGAGAGAGGGAAAAGAAGGGCCATCATAATTTGTATTTGCGTTTAATCATATGGTTTCTCTTGGGCACAGTTGTGACTTCAGCATCAGGGTACATCATCAGTCAATGGTATCAAGAAACAAGAGCTATCATAAACTACACAGTCATCAATTTCATCTACACAGCATTGGTGCTGTGTGAATCAGAATCAGAATCAGAATCAGAATGAGCTTTATTGCCAGGTATGTTTACACATATGAGGAATTTGTTTTCGTGACAGAAGCTTCCACAGTGTAACAGAATGACAGTGACAGAACAAAAAACACAGATAAAAAAATATATATAATAATAATAATAAAAAAAAATAGAACAAGTACTGTAAATAAGGAATAAAAATATATAAATTGACAATTGTATGTGCAGGTATATTACAATAGACAGTTTTGTATGTACAGGTACTGTATATTATGTGCAAATTTGAGGTGTAGACTGAGTATGAGTGTTAGATAAATAAGGAATAGTCGAAAACCGGTGAAATATCGGGTGGTGTGTACTGCCGAATGTCCAGCAATTCGTCTCTGGTGAAACTGATTGCAGGGATATAACTAAAGACAGGACAAACTAACAAAAACATAAAAACAACTGCGGAGCACGCCACGGAGGCAGCCATCAGTGTCGGCGCCATCTTGGTGTGAGTGTTGTACACAGCAACAGACTTGAAAGTCTTTATCTATCTTTGCATAATCTCCCTGGTGGTCAGAGCCAACAGATTTGGAGATCCATAACTGGAAATGCAATGAGCCCCAGACAATAATAATTGCTTCTGCACACAAAACACACAAATACACACAACTGTGTACTCATAATTCAGCTTATTTTTGTTTGCTATTGCAAATGGATTTACATCACTTTTTTTTACACACACACACACACACACACACACACACATATATGTAACCCCTCGTTAGTGCGTCCGCCTCCCATGCCGGAGACCCGGGTTCGAGACCCACTTGGAGCGAGAACGAGGTGTGGCGGAGCGGACCCGGGAGAGAGAGAGGGGTTACATATATATATACACACACACACACTGTCACGATCTCCAGCTGGAGTGCCCATGAGCTCCCTAGAGGGCACTCCATTTCCATACCTTTACCACTCAACCCCGGACTCCATTTCCCAGATACCCCAGGACCTCATTAGCAGGCAACACCTGTTTCCAACCAGGAGAACTATTAAAGTTGCACCCATTTACCTTACCCACTCATTGCTGTGTGTTGTATGTTTGTAACTGCATTCCTAGTCATCAGTTGTTGCCTTGTTTCCGCCCTGCATTGCCTTGCCTTGCCTTGCCGTTTTTTGACCTTGGACTGTTTACCTGGTTTTTATGATTGTTTGCTGCCTGCCCTGACCATTGCCTGTTTTCGGATTACTCGTTTGTCTTTGCCTTGGATGTCACTGTTTTGCTGGTATTATGACCCTTCCTGTCTGACTACGATTTCAATATAGCCTGCATTTGGATCCTCAACCTCCGTTGTCACGCCGTACGTTACAGAATACACAGCCATACCCGGATCCAGCAGCTTTGTGAGTGTTTCCAGACCAGCAAAGATGAATCCAGTTGCACAAATCATGCGTCTCCAACAGGGGAATCGGCCGATGGAGGAATATGTAAGACTTTATTGAACTGGCACAGTCAACCTCATTGGACGCTGTATTTTTAATTATATTTTTTTGTGGAGGGATTTCTGAGCCACTCAGCTCCCGTATGCCACTTCATGACCCAAATTGGACTCTTGAACAGTATATTGATTTTGCATTGCAAATGAGTGGTTCTTTCACTGTCGGGGCTATCAAGGAGGATGTTTCCCCTAAACATTTTTTGGTAGGGGGCAGAACACCAAGCTCTGGTGACCGCGGAGCTTGGCTCACCAGGGTCACCCCCACGTCCAGTAACGCTCGCCATTCCTGTACTTTCAGTACCTTCCTGTCCTGTGGTTCCTGCATCTGAGCCAGTTCACAACATGGCCGCCGTTCCAGAGACTCGTCACGTAATGGCTGCCGTTCCAGAGTCTCGTCCCTTCATCATGGCCGTCAGTCCAGAGCTTCTTGAAAAGATGGCCGCCAGTCCAGAGTCTCTTCCCAAGATGGCCGCCAGCCCAGAGCCTTTCTACAAGATGGCAGCCCCTCCAGAGCCTCCAGCCGTCATGGATGCCAAGCCTCAGTCTTCAGCCGTCACGGATGCCACTCCAGTGTTCCGGTCATCATGAGCATCGCATCTGAAGACACCCAGGCATTCCACGGGCGTTTAAGGCTGGTCTTCAGTTTGGCGGACCCATCACTGGTTTCTGCCGGCGCAACGGGGTTTCCAAGGGCCTCAGCACTGGTTGCAGGCTCGGACTGGCCATCGGGAGCATCGGGAGAATTCCCGGTGGCCTGGCGGCTGATTTGGCCCACTGCCCTTTTAAAATTTTTTTTATTATTAATAAAAATTTTATTATTATTATTATTTTATATTTATGCCTTCTCAATTTACCAAAGTGATCATTTACGATTTTTTCATTCGATAATAAATCGATAATAAATTATAAATCGGTTAGTCTTGACTGGCAGTGTTGCGCTATAGCTACGAATCAGCTCACATGTGTTCCGCGCTTCCATCAAACGTTAACGAACAGAACCGATGCGCGGGACTCGACGAGAGAGAGGAAGCGGCCAGAAGCAGCAGTGAAATATAGCTACATCACTGACCTGTTCAGGGCTTCAAGTGCAGGTCAGTTTCATCTGTAAATACGCTAGATAGTTTTGTCTTTATTAACCTAGTTGAGTATTAAACATCTGTTAGGCTATCAGTAGCACCCCATTATCATTCAGAATACTGTGCTAAAGGACATCAATATCAATTGCAAAGTTACATTAAAAAATGAGCAGAGACAGATATTCACATGGATTTATTGTACAGGGAGGGAGGGAGCTAGAGCAGACAGCAACACAAAAATAATATGAGTCACAGCCTAATAATTCAATAGTGTGTTCAGTATTAGAATTTTTCAACAAATATGTTGTACTAATTTTGACATTTATGCACTTTACAAAATGTTTTAATACAGTCAAAAGGTTTTGATCAGTTAGATTTTTTATGTTTTTTGAAGAAGTCTCTTCTGCTCACTAAGCCTTCATTTATTTGATCCAAAATACAGCAAAAACAGTAATATTGTGAAATATTTTT
>NW_015649446.1:6994-19014 GCF_001515625.1 Sinocyclocheilus rhinocerous | reverse complement strand
TTCCGAACAGAACCGATGCGCGGGACTCATGAAAGAGGAAGCGGCCAGAAGAAGCAGTGAAATGTAGCAACATCACTGACCTGTTCAGGGCTTCAAGTGCAGGTCAGTTTCATCAGTATAAATACGCTAGATAGTTTCGTCTTTATTAACCTAGTTGAGTATTAAACTGCTTGTATCTGTTAGGCTATCAGTAGCACCCCATTATTATCATCATTCAGAATACTGTGCTAAAGGACATCAATATCAATTGCAAAGTTACATTAAAAAATGAGCAGAGACAGATATTCACATGGATTTATTGTACAGGGAGGGAGGGAGCTAGAGCAGACAGCAACACAAAAATAATATGAGTCACAGCCTAATAATTCAATAGTGTGTTCAGTATTAGAATTTTTCAACAAATATGTTGTACTAATTTTGACATTTATGCACTTTACAAAATGTTTTAATACAGTCAAAAGGTTTTGATCAGTTAGATTTTTTATGTTTTTTGAAGAAGTCTCTTCTGCTCACTAAGCCTTCATTTATTTGATCCAAAATACAGCAAAAAACAGTAATATTGTGAAATGAATTTTTACATTTAAAATAACAGATTTCTATTTGAATATATTTTAAAATTTAATTTATTCCTGTGATTTCAAAGCTGAATTTTAAGCATCATTACTCCAGTCACATAATCCTTCAGAAATCATTTTAATATGCTGATTGAATAGCTGCTCAAAAAAACATTTATTATTATTATTATTATTATTATTATTGTTGTTGTTGTTGAAAACGGAGTAGAAGAACAGCATTTATCTAAATTAGAAGTCTTTTGTAACATTATAAAGGTCTTTATCTTTTGATCAATTTAAAGCATCCTTGCTAAATAAAAGTAATAATTTCTATACTGAAGAAATTTCTGAATGATCATGTGACACTGAAGATTAAAGTGATAATGCTGAAAATTCAGCTTTTTGATCACAGGAATAAATTACATTTTTAAATATATTCAAATCAAAAGCAGTTATTTTAAATAGTAAAAATATTTCACAATATTAGTGCTCTTGCTGTATTTTGGATTAAATAAATGCAGGCTTGGTGAGCAGAAGAGACTTCTTTAAAAACATAAAAAATCTTACTGTTCAAAAACTTTTGACTGGTAGTGTATATTTGTATGAAACATTGGTTTGTTAAATCTAGGGTATTTAAGTCATTTTAAGATAAATAACATTCTGTGCTAACAAATTGAAATGAGGTGGTTGTTTTCAACAAGGTGGACACAGTTCTGCTCACAACAGTAGACCTGCTGCTGAAGAAGTGACAGGTAAGAAAAAGAAGGGAGAGAGAGATATTGGAGAAAATTAAGAAAAGGGAAGTGAATTGGTGCAATTAAAGAGAGAACCTTTAATTATTTTCCACGGCCCCAGACTAAGGATTTAGACCTTTTGGCCATACAAATAATAGTCTGTGGTTTCAGAAATTGTTGTGGATGTATAGGCTATATACAAAAAAAAAAGTGCACCTTTTGGGGTACAACAGCTTGTCACTGGAACAGTACCCTTAAAAGGACATCTTTGTTCCTTTTTTACCCCTAATAGGTAGGTCTGCATATTAGTACCTTAAGGGTACGAATTACTACTCTTAAGGTACTAATATGTACCTATTAGGGGTAAAAAAAGGTACAAAGATGTCCTTTTAAGAGTACTGCTTCAGTGACAACTGTTGTACCCCAAAAGGTACAATTTTGTCCCCTTTTTTTCTGTGTGGCCTGGATGAGTGTGAGATTTCCCGGGCTGAAATTGTGTCCCAGTCCGACCCTGACTGGTTGACACAGAGACCGTTCCCCTTCCCTCAGTGCTCCCTGTAATAGCGGTTGCCTTTCTGTGTGTTTGGGCTACACACTGCTCTTCTACTCCTCCAGAGCCCACTCCAGCCCATGAGTCCACTCCTGAGCCTGCTCCAGTCCTTGAATCCGCTCCAGAGCTCTCTCCAGTCTATGAGTCTGATTCAGAGCCCTCTCCAGTCCATGAGTCCGCTCCAGGTCCTCCCAAAGTGGCAGCTTCCGCTGCTGATCCTCCAGAGGCGGCGGTGTCCGCTCCTGCTCCTCTCAGGGCATTGGTGCTCACTCCTGAACTTTGTATGTCCTGCAACCCCAGAGGTCGCCCATGAACTCTCTGCCTGTCCTGTCATGGTCAAGGAGGCTGTCTGTGAACCCTCGGACTGTCCTGTTACAGCCAAGGAGGATGTTCCTGAACTCTCTGCCTGTTGTGTTAAGGCTCGTTCACACCAAGAACGATAACTATATATTGGCGTCCACCAGAGGACGATATCGTCTGGTAATTCCAAGCGCATGCTCGTCTGCCGCTTTAAATTCTCGAGCTCGTTATAGCAGGATTAATTCTGATTGGCTGTCAACGTTTTTATCGTTCATCAGCTGGAAAAAATCATTCTGAAAGTGATTCCAACTATATCATTTCTCTGTGCCTTTATCGTTATAGCTGCGGTGTGGACTCTGCTATTCTTTAACATTGAGAACGATTTTTAGAACTATACCTTTATCGTTATCTTTATAATTATCGTCCTTGGTGTGAACAGGCCTTTACCGCCAATGAGGCTGTTCCTGAACTCTCTGCTTGCCCTGATATGGCCAAAGATGCCGTCTCTGAACTGTCTGTCTGTTCTGTTACAGCCGCAGAGGCCGTTGTTAACCTCTCTGTGCTCTGTTCCAGTTCTGCCTGATCCGCCTTGGTGGTCTCTTCCACCATTAGCCCCACTGAAGTGGTCCTCAGCTCCATCAGCTCCACCCTGGTGGTCAGCGGCTCCACCGTGGGGATCTTCAGTCCAGTCTGCTCTGCTGTAGTGGTCATTTGCTCCACCTTGGGGATCTTCGGACTAGAGGTCTACACGGAGGACCCGGGACCAAGGACCCGACCCGGGATCCGTACGGGTTCGGGGCTATATTTTAAATGGTCAGCCGGGTCCGGGTCGGGTCCCAATCTATTACTTCGGGTCCCGGGTCTGTTTAACATTGTGTGTAATACCCGAGTCGATCGGACTCGGAGAACACCCGGCCGTTATCAGAGTCAGTCAGCGCAAAATAATAGACGGGTCCGGGTCGGTTCAGTGTAGCACATTTACGGGTCTCTTCGGGTTCGGGTGCGAATTTTTGGACCCGTGTAGACCTCTACTTCGGACCATTGCTTGTTTTCGGATTACTCGTTTGTCTTTGCCTTGGATGTCACTGTTTTGCTGGTATTTTGACCCTGCCTGTCTGACTACGATTTTAATAAAGCCTGCATTTGGATCCTCAACCTCCATTGTCACGCCGCACGTTACAGATATACTTTCTGAAAGAACTGTTTATATATAAGTAAATATATATTTATATATATACAGTGGGTATAGAAAAGAATCACCCCCCTTTAAAATAATGTTTTATCCAGCTGTATTTACTCAGTGCAACTTATAACATCCAAGTGAAAGATATAACACCAACATGTCAGATAAAAATAAAAAACAATCACTGAATTGGAAAAAGGATAACCCCCTTGTGTCAGTATTTTGTTAAACCACCTTTTGCTTTAATTACAGCCTTTAGTCTGTTGGGATATGTCTCTACTAACTGCACAACTAGACTTTGCAATATTTGCCCACTCTTCTTTGCAGAACTGCTCAAGTTCAGTTCAATTTGATGGTGACCGTTTGTGGACTGCAGTCTTCAAGTCATTCCACAGATTTTCAATGGGGTTTAAGTCTGGGCTCTGATTAGGCCATGCAAGGACATTCACCTTTTTCTCCTTCAATCACTGTGTGGTCAGTTTTGCTGTGTGCTTTGGGTCATTGTCATGTTGGAAGGTAAACCTGCTTCCCATTGACAACTTTCTGAGGGCAGCAGTTTTTCCTCAAGAATTTGATGGTATTTTGCCCCATCCAAGTGCTCCAGTCCCTGCTGCAGAGAAACACACTCATAACAAGATATCACCACCTCCATGCTTTACTGTAGGAATGCTGTTATTTGGATGGTGAGCTGTATCGACATACAGACATACATATAGACATATCATTTGGTGTTGAGGCCAAATAATTCAATTTTAGTCTCATCTGCCTCAGGATCTTCAAAGTGCGTTTTGGCAAAGCTCAGTCGTGACTGCATGTGGCCTTTCTTGAGGAGTGGCTTTTTTCTTGCACCCCTCCCATACAAGCCACATTTGTGGAGAATTTGTGATATTGTTGTCACATGCACACAATAACCGCTCTTCGTCATAAATTCCTGCAACTGCTTCATAGTTGCTGTAGACTATAGGCCTCTTGATAGCCTCACTGACCAGTTTCCTCCTGGCTCTTTCATTCAGTTTGGAGCGAGGGAGGGTCCCAGGGAGGGTCTGTGTTGTACCAAATACCTTCCAGTTCTTAATAGTAGACTTCAATGTGCTTCTAGGCATTGATAAAACCTTTGAATTTTTTTTTGTATCCATCTCTTGACTTGTGCCTGTCCACAATTTTATCCTGGAGATCTTTTGACAGTGCCTTGCCACTCATAGTTGATTGTTTGCTTAAAGCCTGGAATACACGCTACGATTTTTGCCCCGATTTGCTGCTGATTTACATTCTGGAGAAGTTGATACTAGTTGCCGAAAGTCAGAGTCAGTCTGCAGATTTGAGTTGACAGATTGAGGCTACGTCCACACGAAGCCAGAGCTTTCCCTATCCGATCTTTTTTTTCTCCTCGTCTCAAGAAATATCTGTGTCCACACTAAACCACCAAACTGACACAAAACGATGTAGTATACATGCCAGACCAGCATGTGGCGCTGTAATTCTGCCATAGAGATACACTAAAAATCGAGAAGAAGACTTGCGCATAAACCTTGCACGCGGTATATAAACAAACATGGAACAATACATTTATTAATCTGTCTTAATGTTAGTTAATAAAAAGACAATCGTTCAGTGTTTGTTCATGTTTTTGTTGCTGTTACGTGACGTAGCGGTGTCTGACTAGGGGCGAGACGTGGGCTGATGATGTCATAGTTTCAGAAAATATACGGATTCGCTGTCCACACGAAAACGCAAGGGCGGCGTTTTCAGATTTATCCACTCTGGGACCCGGTTTAAAAAAATATCGGTTTCACTCTCCCAAAACTCCGGATCCGTCTGGCCTATACAATACAAAATTTATGCGTATACAGCTAAACGTGTCTCCGTGTGGACGGGGCCTGAATAGAAAATCGTGTAGTGTATGATGGTCACAGACTCCGATTTTTTTAGCTTCAGACTATGATTCCATTCAGTTGGAAGATATCAAACATGTTTGATATTTTCAGCCGATTTTTAAAACATGTTTTCATTTGTCATGCGTCTCCTAGCGACAAGGTGCACGTTTCTGCCTAAATATAGTGTAGTGTATGATGGCCAGTTTTCCTTTGTCACTATTTACAAAGTCGGTAAGTGTATGCCTAGTGTTCTAAAAATCTGTTCGGATTTTAAACATCATGTAGTGTATTCCAGCATTAAGTTGCACTACCAAGGACTGAAATGCTCCAGGAAAGCTTTTTTCATGCTGAGCTAATCAAAATGACTACAGCTGATCACAGTTGAAAGTCAAATGGCTTTGTGTGCCATTGAGAATTTGATATAGCTACACCTGATTGAGTTTACAAATCATTTTTAGGAGGGGGTGATCCTTTTTCCAATTCAGTGATCCTGTTTTTCTATTTTTTTTAATGGCATGTTGGTGTTGCATCTTTCACTTGGATGTTATACGTTTCACTGAGGAAATACAGCTGGATAAAACAAAAACTGTCTGTCTTCATTTTAGGCCACAAAGCAACAAAATGTGATAATTTTAAAGGGGGGTGCTTCTTTACTATACCCACTGTGAGTCATTGAGGGTGTTCAGCTCCAAGTTGTTAAGACTGCACCAGACAGCCACTGAGGCCAATCAACAACTTGCTGGAGACCTGAATGAGTTTTACTGTAGATTTGAAACTCCCAGTCTAACACCCCACACCCGCTCTGAACATCTCTCCACACAACCATCAACACCTCCTGCAACCCCCCTCTCCCCAACTCCTACGTTTCAGATCAGTGAGGATGATGTGCGCCAGGTCTTCAGAAAGAACAAGAGAAGAAAAGCACCAGGCCCAGACGGTGTGACACCAGCCTGTCTGAAAACCTGCGCTGACCAGCTGGCCCATTTAGGCAACCCCACAACCTGTCCCACCTTAACCTCTCCACACCCACACTGCCATGTCTTTTATATGAGGACAGTAGGACAGATTTACAGAGAAACTGAGAGACAGACATTAAAAGATAAAACTGAGTGAAAGACTGAATGTGCTGTAGTGAGCAGAAAGCAGTTCTATGTAAGCAGAGCTTCAGCCAGTTTGTCCCAGCTCGAGTGGGCCCCAGTACACACAGAAACACAGTGCTGCCCACTCAGCTCTTTTCCTTTGTCTCCCACACTATTGTGTGCTCTTTCAAAAGAGGGGACCAGGTAGGGATGGGGACCATTGTAGGTGGGAGGGGTGGAGGTTAAGATAGAAAGAGGGAGTCAGACAGACATTAGTAAGAGAGAGACATTTTTCACTGCATAAAAAGGAAATTCAACCCCTGAGTCAAGAAGAAACCTGATCTGTAATCTATGATCAGAAATCAGTTATCATCTGAATAAAATAATATCCGTATCAAAAGAATACTTGTGCGTAAACTTGAGATGCTTGTGTTATGTGTCTTTATAAGCCCATTATGAGAGTGTGTGCATCTAGATTTGTGTGTCGGTCCAGACTGAGCAATATTCTTGTTCTCTTGAAACAACGTTTGCAACAGAGAACTCAAGATAATGAGCAACGGCTAAAAGATCTCTAGCATATGTAAATTTGAAAGTGAATAACATGTGAGACCCAACGGAATTAGATAAGGGCAGGAACATGGTCAGTTGGCATTCATAAAAGATATGTTTGAATACCTATCTGCTGTTATGTAAATGTCAATGACAGTGTCAATTATATGTTCTATTGGCAAGAGTATATTTATGTGGGAACAGTCTAGCATGTTCCCACATAAAAATACTCTTGCCAATAGACTAATGACTAATGTTTAGTAATCTCCACCAGGACCAGTACATACCTGCTTGCATGTGTTGACATATGTGCTTTTCCTATAGAGTAAGATGCTCATTATCATCAGCAAGTTAATATGTTTCATTTGTGTAACCACCCGCCATCAGATCTGGCATTTGATGGATGTAGCACATGCATGGCCTGATGCATTGTTTATGTGCTGGGTTTGTGATTACAACTAGCATGTGGGGCACATGCCCAGAGGCCCCAACTCTGACCCTCCCATGCCGAAATGGATCGAAGAGACCATCCCCCCAGTCTCCTCTCCTGAAAACACAAGGGCCCCTGTTTCTTTCATGTTTCTTGAAGCCTTGAAGAGCCCCATCTTCAAGTCCCAATCAAGATCAAATTTGTCTTGAAACTTTTATTTCATGATACGGATTAATCAGAGGTGTCCCTTCCTGATAATAAACATAACAGGAATTCTGTCCTTTTATCACTACTAGCAAAATGTAATGGAGGCTCCAACATCCAGCACAAGGGCCTATAGCTGAAACCACTGTTATTAAAAGTGTTCTGATCGTTTTTATTCGCTATTGCACCATTGTATATCTGAGTGAAATAGCTTCTCCAACCAGAAAAACTGTAGGGAGGGATTTTATTTTGTTCGTTAAGAATGAATTGGATCATTGTGGTTTGCTAATTGTAATTGACAGGTTGATGGAGGGAAGGAACTATTGTCCCACCCTCACACCAGTGTACACATAATTAGAGCAGAGATGTCATTGCAAGGGGGGAGAGGATGATTATGTTTTTGAATAAAGATTATGAAGGCACATTATCCAGGTCCTGTAAATTTTAGTGGGGGCCCAATTTTCTTTGGATCCTGCCTTGTTTGTGTAGATGCTGCCACTGGTGAACCAGTGTGTAAGCATACAGTATAACTTGATAGATTTGACTAATAACATTATTTTATTAACTACAGAAGCAACCCAAATTACAGTCTGTCACACATGGTACCTACAAGTTTGCTTATCTCATGATCTAATTTGCATCATGGTGGCAAATATCCATCTGCAGGCAGACAAGCAAGTAATCTAGTCTAAGTCTTCAGTTGTTCACCGGCACAACTGTTGTTTTAAAGCACCCATAGGCTTTACAAACGCTGTCTTTCTTTACTAGAAAAAGAACAGCGAAATTAATTCGCTCGTTGTTGTGCATCCGTGGGCGCGAAATGTGTTCAACATACTAATCAGACGTGACGTGACCCTCTCTCGCGCTGCTGTCCCTCGTGTGTAGGCGCGCGCTCGCGCTCGCGCTGTATGTATGAGCTCGATGATGCGATTGAGCCCCCGCAACCCCCCCCTCGATCATTCATTCTTTCGTCTATCAGTCGGACTAAAGAAAGACAAGATCGACACGCCGGAGGTCGCGTGGACACCAAGGCTGTGTGACAATTACTAAGGAATTCAAATATTCGACGAGAGCTGAAATGACGGTTTGAAATCTGCGTCGTTACCTGAGCTCACCGTCACGCGAGGGATTCGCTTTATATTTCATAACCGCCCGCGCTGCTCGGGCTGAGAAAAAAAATCCCACACACAAGGATGCGGATTTAACGGAAAAGCTATCTGGCTTTTAAAACGGGAAGAAAACGGAAACACCTATGTGAGCTGGACGAAACCATTCCGCTTGGTCTTCGCCCGAGAGAAACGTTGAGATTCGTTGGATTTGAAAATACAGCCACGCCATCGGTAAGTCTGCGTACCTTTAACGGGCTGTTCATTTAAAGATCAAGCTTTGGTCATGGCGAATTAATAATGGCCACTACACATTATATGGTTGTCAGAATTGTGAGGTAATGTAACGTTCAGTTATCTCACACGGGTCGCGTGTGTGACTAACTGTGAATGACCATGCTGCTCGCCTTTTGTTTCGGCGTGTGGCTGCGCGTCCGCCGCGCACATTCACTCCAGCCCAGACTATCATGTGAGCTTTCCACCCAAACATTACGGTTCAACACACTAATGTGAGGGATATGTGTGCGAGCGGAGGGTATCTGGTGTTTAAAATGCAATGCAATGTGATATAGCGCGCATTCTGTGCTTCTTGCATGTCATCTGCTGTGTTATTTTGATTTGTCATAGGCGGTGGAGGTGGATGCATGGCCTCACTTGCTGTTGCGCTGTCCGAATCCAAGACTAAGGGAAAAAAGCATCACTACGATATTGACAAATTGTTGTGGAATGGAAGGACAGGTAGCTACTTAACCAAATGCACTTAACTGTACTGCACAACAACATTTAATGGCAGTGTTTTGGACGGCTGTCTTTGGCAGATTAGAGCGTTTAATGATTGAATTAAGTCTGACATGGCAGTGCCTGCTATTGCATGCTGTATAAATGGAGTGATAGGGCGAGAACACGGGATTTGATGACATTAACGCACCATGCTACGGAGGATGGAGGGGGATTACGGCCGGTTCTGCGGTCAGGGCTCGTTCTGCTGTTGACCGTCAGTGTCTCGTTCAGTTGGACAGGCTCTCATCTCGCCTGGATGGGGATTTCGAGGCGGTGCATGGTAACTTATCCCTTCTGTTTTGAGCCCGCGTTTGCGCACGTGATTTATTTTAAGTCTCTGTACTGGACTTTGAGTCATTTTTCAGGTAACAGGACAAAATATTCTTCCATTTGGACAGCAGCTAGTGCAGCTGAATGTTGTTGAACTTTCTGATCGTTCCTCCATGATTGGTCGAGTAGAAATGTACTGTCTGAATGTGATGTCTAAACAGTCAATATAGGAAATGTTGAGATCTGGTCCTTATGTAATCACTCTCAGTAGGCCTTTAGCTTTTGATAAAAGGGAAGATTTGTTTTTGCCGGTTTGTGAGTTGAAATATTGGTTTAGTCCCATTTGTCTTTGTAGGATGTTCAAGAGTAGGTTTATAATTGGTCCTGCATTTCTTTGTCTCTCTCTTTCACACACTGACCTGTTTCAGCATTCATTAAAGGGATAGTTTACCCCAAAATTAAAATTCTGGCATCATTTACTCAACCTCAGGTTATTCCAAACCTGTATGAGTTTCTGTTGAATACAAAATAAGATATTTTAAAGAAAATGGGTAACCAAACAGTTGATGGTCCCCATCCCTAGTAATGGAAAAAAGAATCTTGAGCCAATTGGGACCATCAACGTTTTTTTTTTTCGGGGATTACGGCCGGTTCTGCGGTCAGGGCTCGTTCTGCTGTTGACCGTCAGTGTCTCGTTCAGTTGGACAGGCTCTCATCTCGTCTGGATGGGGATTTCGAGGCGGTGCATGGTAATTTATCCCTTCTGTTTTGAGCCCGCGTTTGCGCACGTGATTTATTTTAAGTCTCTGTACTGGACATTGAGTCATTTTTCAGGTAACAGGACAAAATATTCTTCCATTTGGACAGCAGCTAGTGCAGCTGAATGTTGTTGAACTTTCTGATCGTTCCTCCATGATTGGTCGAGTAGAAATGTACTGTCTGAATGTGATGTCTAAACAGTCAATATAGGAAATGTTGAGATCTGGTCCTTATGTAATCACTCTCAGTAGGCCTTTAGCTTTTGATAAAAGGGAAGATTTGTTTTTGCCGGTTTGTGAGTTGAAATATTGGTTTAGTCCCATTTGTCTTTGTAGGATGTTCAAGAGTAGGTTTATAATTGGTCCTGCATTTCTTTGTCTCTCTCTTTCACACACTGACCTGTTTCAGCATTCATTAAAGGGATAGTTTACCCCAAAATTAAAATTCTGGCATCATTTACTCAACCTCAGGTTATTCCAAACCTGTATGAGTTTCTGTTGAATACAAAATAAGATATTTTAAAGAAAATGGGTAACCAAACAGTTGATGGTCCCCATCCCTAGTAATGGAAAAAAGAATCTTGAGCCAATTGGGACCATCAACGTTTTTTTTTTTCTTTTCTTTTTTTTCCCCCAAAATATCTTTTTTTTCTTCTGTTCAGCAGAAGAAATAAACGTATACAGGGTTGAAACAACTTGAGGGTGAGTAAATAATGGCAGGGTTTTTGTTTTTTGGTTAACTATCCCTTTAAGTAGCACATCATTAGATATACCCACAATGCAATTATCAGCTTGTAATGTATTTAATTTAATTTACTAGGGCTGCATGATTTGGTAATATCATATTGTGATGACACACATGGATATGAATATAAAACTTTAAGGGAAAATTCAACCAAAAATTTGAATTCTGTTTTTGCTTACTTACACTCATGTTGTTCCAAACAACTTACTGTTTTTAAGGTATTTTGAATAATGTTGGTAGCCAAACAGTTTTGGTTAACATTGACTTCCATTGTATGGACAAAAACACTGAGACATTTCTCACACTGGATGCGACAGTTGTCGTGTCGCTCCACGCCGCGCTGCAACAGCTAAAGTCCGTCTATACTGGACGCGCGACAAAGTGACCATTGCAAATCATTTGTACTTTGTGTCAGTATATCATAAATAGAATGAGGCATCAGTTACCTGTTGGGGATTTGTCGTGTCGCGTCGTGCCACACCGCATCTAGTGTAGACGGCATCACTGATTATAATGAATTCTATCGTCTTTTGGTGCGTCGCTTTACGCTAGGGCTGTCGCGATAACCGCAATATCGCAATACCGCGGTATTGACGAGCAAACCGCAGAGGAATGCAAGAACCGCAGCAACCGCGATTTTTGCGTGTTCTTTTTTCGTAAGGTTATACCCTTCTCATTTTACACTTCATGCATGTGGACTGAATATTAAACAAGTTAGTAATGATAACATAATGTGTTCCATGCTGATTTGTACAGAGGCTCCTAAACAGCCTAAACAGACAGTGAATGAGAGAGAGATCGACTGAGCGCGTGCGATTACTTGCGTCTGTCCTCCAGGCAGAGTCATATATATTTGTGAAAATAGGTTGTCATGTCCAAGGAAAGCGAAATCTCTGTCTTAGCA
>NW_015649446.1:2039-2631 GCF_001515625.1 Sinocyclocheilus rhinocerous | reverse complement strand
CACGTTTCGTATCTGCTCGTTCTGTGTGCGCGAGAACTGTTTACTCTCGCTGACGTTCCCACGTGCGCTGCAGAGACGTCACGGATATTTCACAGACAAAGACAGGGCTTGACAGTGCGGCCGCTTCAATCGCAAATAAAAAATAGATGTGTACGAACTGTAAAATGTATTTAAGGAGCACGTGTGCGAATAAAGCAAAATCCCTTACTGTCATAAAAAGTCTTCAATACATGAAATGGTAAAACAAATGTCTTAATGATCATTTTAAGTCGTCTTATATTTTGGGGATGGAAAAACATAAATCGCGATACAGCCTATCGATTATTAAACTTCAAAACGATTTCATAAAAAAAAGAGCGCTGCACGTTGCAGTGTCATAAGGCGGCGCTGTTGCGCGTTCTACAGGCTCGCGCAACAGCGCTTCAGACTGCTACAAAGTGATTCTCAATCAATGAATAGTGCACATTTATGCCAAGCGATTGCCTATGAACTCGAGTTGATGAATTATGGCAATGTCTACTTTATGACCTTTATATAATATGTTTTAGATGGTTGTAAGAATGCATATTTTCTCTCTGATCTGAAGGATCAG
>NW_015649446.1:1018-1821 GCF_001515625.1 Sinocyclocheilus rhinocerous | reverse complement strand
ATCTGCTCGTTCTGTGTGCGCGAGAACTGTTTACTCTCGCTGACGTTCCCACGTGCGCTGCAGAGACGTCACGGATATTTCACAGACAAAGACAGGGCTTGCCAGTGCGGCCGCTTCAATCGCAAATAAAAAATAGATGTGTACGAACTGTAAAATGTATTTAAGGAGCACGTGTGCGAATAAAGCAAAATCCCTTACTGTCATAAAAAGTCTTCAATACATGAAATGGTAAAACAAATGTCTTAATGATCATTTTAAGTCGTCTTATATTTTGGGGATGGAAAAACATAAATCGCGATACAGCCTATCGATTATTAAACTTCAAAACGATTTCATAAAAAAAAGAGCGCTGCACGAAAAAAAAAAAAAAAAAGAGCGCTGCACGTTGCAGTGTCACAAGGCGGCGCTGTTGTGTGTTCTACAGGCTCGCTCAACAGCGCTTCAGACTGCTTCAAAGTGATTCTCAATCAATGAATAGTGCACATTTATGCCAAGCGATTGCTTATGAACTCGAGTTGATGAATTATGGCAATGTCTACTTTATGACCTTTATATAATATGTTTTAGATGGTTGTAAGAATGCATATTTTCTCTCTGATCTGAAGGATCAGTCCGCAATAGTATAGACATTTCAAAATAAGAGTCCCGGTGTATTTCGGGCTTGTTTATAATTAAAAGTCACACGTTAAGTTTTTTTTTTCTTTTTTTTTCTGGGCAAAATTGGTATTTTGGTTACACAATTATTTTATTTTCCATTTCATTCATAGTAAACTATTGTAGTTTCTGGCTGGGATGCTTACCCA
>NW_015649446.1:279-909 GCF_001515625.1 Sinocyclocheilus rhinocerous | reverse complement strand
AATTCATGTCTGTGTATTAGCTTTAACCTAATTTTGGATTAATACTCTTAGCAGCTAGTTGTTTAAAAACAGACCAAATAAAATCACATTTACCAGGGCATTTCCCAAAAAAGCATTGTATGGCTAATAGTAGGGGTCGACCGATATGTGTTTTTCAGGGCCGATGCCGATACCAATTATTACAGTTCAAGTAGACCAATAACCGATATTTTGAACCGATAACCGTCTGGTGTAAAAATGAAAATTAATGTCAAAATTAAGAATAACACGGGCTCTGACAAAAACTGCCTTCCCTGGTGTTGGTTGAGTGTAGTACTCCCACTTCTTAATCTTGTCTTCCTCTGTGCATCCATCTATAATAAGGGTAATATAAAGAGAGAGTTAAAAGTGGGTCCACTGTATGCTTCATGATTAAGCCTATGAATACTCTACTACAGCTAAACAGCTTGGGGAAATGTAAGTATTTGGCTTCAATAATTTACATGTTAGAAATGTAATAGCATAACCTCTCATAATTCCTCATTAATTATTTTTTGATGGCTAAAACATAATCTACAATAGTAGAGGTGACTGTTCAATTCATCATCTAACGCACATCAATGGATTAACTTAAAAAAATGTATATAATAA
>NW_015649446.1:0-129 GCF_001515625.1 Sinocyclocheilus rhinocerous | reverse complement strand
GAAAGCAGTATCTGCCGATACCGATCACCGATACCAATCTTTTTAAAGCCTTCTTTTTTTAATCATTTATAACTATTTATAGTGGGGGTCGACCGATATGTGTTTTTCAGGGCCGATGCCGATACCAAT
>NW_015649445.1:51577-86454 GCF_001515625.1 Sinocyclocheilus rhinocerous | reverse complement strand
AAAAAAAAAGCATGGCTATGAATAGACTGATAATCGTTTTGACCAAAACTCACACTTTTAAAGAGTTATCTTTCTTTAATATCTTATCTGCCTATACATTTTTAAATAACTGTAGCTTCACAATGAAACGAAACGGCCAAAAACAAAGATAAAAATCTATTTGACACAGTGTTATTTTAATATTGTTTACATACTATTATTTAATAATATATTAAATTAGATTTCATTTTCATTTTTTAACTTTTATGTGCTTTGTCATGTCTAGTTTTTCTAATATTTTCTAAAAGTCTTTAAAAAATATTTTTATACAGCTTTAAATTCTTGTTCATATTTTAGTTTCAGGAACTTTCACTTATTATTGGTACATATTTTTATTTCAGTCATAACATTAACATTCTAAGCCTTTTAAGTTTATCATCTAATATTTATACTTTAAGCTTGTTTTAAATGATTGAAAATGATTTTTAATAGTTTCAGTTTTAGTTAACAATAACAACAATGATTTAAGACCATTTAGATCACAAAACACCTTTGCACAAATTTAATGGCACAAATAACAATAACAGTAATATATTTGTTTTAGATATTATTATTAAAAGTAAAATATTCATAATGCATATGTTTTTATTGTTGTAGTCTAATGATACTATGTCAAAAATCAAAAATAATATAGTAATCCAAATGACTTCCATTCTATATTCAAAGGGAAAATAACAACGTGGTTTTGGATGTATGAAGATGACTAAATAATGAAATAAAGACACATTTGTGGCAAAATAATGCTCAAAATTTCTCTCTCAGATCCACAGGGTTTATTCTGGAGGGATTTCCCCAAAACCAAGAGGAGGTGTCCTTTATGGTGGAGCATCACTTGTTTCCAGATGTAGTGGCAATGATGTCGGTCGAGGTTTCTGACGTGGTGCGGCGTCTCCTGCCTTCGCGGCTCACACGTTGGAGAGAGAGACGAGACCGCAGGCAAGAACAGTTGCGTCTGGTCATTAAGCTGAAGAGGGAACTCAGGGTGAGTGTTTAAGCCAAACCTTCAGCACTTGGGATAAAAGGTTGTAAAAACCAAAAAGGAGAAATAAACAGCTGATATGTACCATAAAGCAGGTGAAACTTTTTGTTTTTTTTGACTGTGTCAAACTGCAGGAGCGGGCCATCACACAGAGAAGAGCTGAGCTTATGGCTGAATGTGCACCTAAAAAACCCAGCCCACTCACTCTGAGGCCCCTCAAAGAACAGGTCATCGATCGCTGTCATTGTGTCTTGCTTCGCTGAATGGCTCAGACAGATTCTGACTGGATTTTTGTTGCTACATCAGGATGAGGATGACGAGGAGGTGCAAGAAGAATCAGAGGCGATGGACGAAGAGCAGCAGGAATTGGAGGAGATGGAGGCCATGCTGCTGGAGGAGTTTCCTGCTGTGGAGGAAGAGGAGGCAGAAGATGAAGAAACAGAAGCTGGTGCAGAAGAGAAGCTGGAAATGGAGATCAGTCAGAGGTTTGAGAAGGATGACAACAGCCTCACCAGTATGATGGTAAGGAGAAGATGCTGAAAGGGCATTTTAGAAACAAATACATAGTTCATTATGCCATTTAACTCCTAAGGAAATGGACTTTTCTTGTTAGGAAGATTTTAATGCTTTTGTTCAATTAAATTCAATAAAATAAAGTATGGATTGTTTTTTTTAGGACTTACTAACAGACAACCAAATCCCCCGTCTGGTTATAAGTGCAGGCCGCCCGCCTCGGATTGTGAGGTACCAGCTCCTACAGGGAATCAAACCTCTGATGGTTAACAGAGAGTCACTGTTTCAAATGTGCCAGCCAATCAGCTACAGTCTCGCCAGAAGACTCCTGTACAGATCCTTGAAATATCCCAGTGCCTTCGGGTGCTGGGATCCTGTTAAGGTAAGGGTGGATGTACAACAAATTTTCAATGAATATGAAAATAAAAGCCTAAAACAGCATAAAAATAAAACTAGGGAAAACTCAGTTTGCTGATATGTTCTGTAGTATGCAGAAGGAGATTTGATCCAGCCTCTGCAGGGCCCTTTCAACGCCACCTTCCCTGTCATCCTACACCAGTTCATCTACTTTTTTGCATCCAAGGAGACACGCAACACCTTTATCCTCAACCCAATCAAATATCTTCGTCAACCACATCCCATCCCTTCCTTTCCCATCAAACTGGCTCTCATTGGCCCACCCAAAGCAGGCAAAACCACAGGTCAGTCATTACAAGTGTTTTTTAGACACTCAAAAATATATGATACCTAAAAAGCAATTATTTTGTTGTAGTTCATGGCCTCTTAACTGTGTGTACACTCAGTGGCCCGGGTGTTTGCACGTGAATATGGTCTCGCTCGTCTCTCAATTGGGGATGCAATACGTATGGTGCTCAACAACCAGGCCAAAACTGAGTTGGCTAATCAAGTGCAAAAGCATCTGAACCAGGGCTTGACTGTACCTGATAAACTGGCCATCCAGTGCCTGGAAGTGGCAGTAATGAGCCTGGTCTGCAGCACACGTGGGTGAGGACCACAACTATATCCCAATCAAAGAATGTACTTCTGCAAGAAAAATAACCTATATGTGTGTGTGTGTCACTATACATTGTGATCCTCAGGTTTGTGTTGGATGGCTTCCCTGTGACCAAGCATCAGGCTGAATTGCTGGAATCCTGCAGCATTATTCCTATGCTAGTGATTGAACTGCAACTGGACACAGCAGAAGTGCTGCGGAGAGGCCTGAGGGACAGAGAAAAAAACAACAGCAGGTCAGACCAGCACATTTATTTATTTAATTTTTATATTTTCAGATTGCTTTTTAATTTTAGTTCATGTTTTAGTAATTTTATGTGCTTTATTATATATAAGTAATATTAAATATTAACTATTATTTTAATATTTAATATTTCTATTTACATTTATCTTTAATTTCTATTTATAATTTAGATTTTTTTATTTATAATATTTAGATTTCATTTTAATTCATGAAAATGATTTTTAGTACTTTTTGTTAACAATTTAGTAAACAACACTGACCTAAACTTACCTGGGGGGTATTCCAGAAAGCAGGTTATGTGACATACATGTTTAAGCGTAAGTAAGCAAATAAACTCAGCTTTCCATTTCAAAAACAGGGGTAACTTTCAGGGTATGTAAAAAGCCATTGCAGCTTATTCACTGAACATAACCTGCTCCGGAGTTAGTAGGTTATGTTTCAGGGTTAGTTTACTTTTTTCTTAGCATCCGTTTCCATAGTGACTCGTCGATTCGTCGCTCTGTTGAGAATGTCTTGCGTGTTAACCAGGAACATACTCTGAGTTGAATGATATTACTCCTGGACGAGTTTTTGGAACCAGCATACGTCGAGTAAGCAAGGTTTGGGTTAATCAACCGAGAGTTCTGGGTTTATGTGAAGGTAAGTTAACCTTGCTTTCTGGAGTACACCCCTGCTGAAAACTACAACATGACAATGTGTATAAAATGTTTAGTTTTTTTTAACCGTGGACAGTGATACAAATTTCGTGGTATTGTGGTCTGGCATATTATGTATATTAAATGCAAATATTCAAAATTTGTAAGCTTATGGCAGCTCTCTCCAACAGGCCGTACCCAATGCATGACAGCCCCCAGGTCCTAAACATTCGCAACTCTTGCTTCAGGCGGGAAGTTGAAGCTCTCAGGCTACACTTTCATCAACAGTATCACAACTGGACTCCCGTTGATGCTCACAAGAGCAAGTGGTGGGTGTGGGAGCGAGTTTTAGATGAGGTTCGCATTAGCTTGAGACACATTTATGATTACCTGGAAAAGATTCACAAAGGTGAGAGCATGCAAATGACGCACAGTTGTCAAAACAAGAATCCCTAGTATTATACATTCTTAGATGACTTGTTCTATCGTTCTCACAGGCCAGGCAGCCTGTATAGACAGACTGTGCATTACCACACGAGAGCTGCAGTCCCGGCTAGGGGAGTTTGGGCAGTACTGTCCAGTTAGCTTAGCTCTTCATCGCCATCTGGTGGACTGTTCACATAATACCTCACTGGAATTGGCTGCAGAGTTCAGGGGCCACTTCTACAAAATGACCAGCAAGGAATTTCTAGAGGTAAAGGATCAGATGGTCCAGCAGCACACAGAAATATTGGTTTAATTCACTCACATCTCTCTTTATGTGTTTAATAAGAGATTTCTAGAGTCCCCAGAGCAGTTTGTGGCTCCAGGTTGCCCCTACCCATTACCTCCTCTTCCACTCCTGCCTCATAAGCTCAGTGCAGGCCAGGTGAAGAGTAGGTTCCCTCAACAGGTGGAGATGAAGGGTTTCTGCCCTGTCACTTATCTGGATGGTCAACAGAGGTACAGCAAAGACACTCTACAACACTTACGGAAAGAATAACCTTAATTTTACTGTATTTCACGTTATTCTCTTCACCTGTAGGTATGAGGCCTTGGTGCGTGGAAACACGGAGTATGCTGTTGAGTACCAAAATAAGATCTATATCTTTGAGAATGAAAAGAAACGAGAAATTTTTCTCCAGTGAGTAGTTATTTTGCAGAGGGGATTCCTGATTGGCTAGTGCAATTACTTTGCCATTACAGGAATAAAATACATTTTAAAATAGAAAACAGATAATTCACAACAGAACTGTTCTTAGGTCACCTGAGACTTACTGGGACCAGAAACTTCCACATAAACTACCTCCGTTGGAAGATCCGGTCTCACTAACCTCTTTACCGATCCTGGGCTATTTGGAACAAGTAAGAGGGCACTGAAACACAGAATCTTCTGCTTTTGTCTACCTATAAATATTGGTCACATAATTGTGTAACCATCAGTAAACCATGTTTTTAACAAGTGGTAAAATAGTGTTTAAAGCTTTGTTTTTTTGTGGAAATGTATTTACTTATCTTAACCACAGTTGCGTTTGCTATTATTGTACATGTATTCTTTTTAAAATATGTTTGTTTTCTCTTGTAGAGTGTGGCAGTACCCATAATCAAAGCCATGACTGCTGTTGGTCAACTCAAGCCAAAGTTGCCCTTTCTCAGTGTGAAGAAATCTGCTATATTGTACCTGGCCTTTCATCTGAAAGGTGGCCTTGAATGTCTTATTTTAGCTTCCTTTTAGAATAGCTGAAAATGAGAATTCATTCATTCATTCACTCATTCATTCAATGTAGGATATTTTCAAGTCTAAGTAAACACTTGAAATATTTCTACCCTTCTACCCCCACAGCATTCAACAGCAGGAACCCAGACTATATTCGTCAGAAGTACAAAAAGAAACTTCAAAAGTTTGAGGAAAGCTGTGAGCTCATCTCATACCTGAGTACCACCATGAAGACATACAGATCCCCTCACAACCTGCCCCCTGATTTTGCACACAAGCTGGACAGGTTTCTGGCCCTGGAGAAGTCCACCAAAACAGCCTCGGGTCTGATACAGCTTGGGGGAAGTTAGAACATAACTTCAAATAATAAAAACCTTGAGTCAGACTCCGCACATCACGATATTTGACAGTATTGGTTGATGTTACATTAGTAAAATTCATAGATATACATTAATGTGTTCTTTTCAATGGACAATTAAAGATATGAATGAGCCCAATAAATACATTTTAATTTATTTTTGTGATGTGTTCTTGTATTGAACGTTTGCTGTTGTTGTTTTTTTTTGTCAAGAACTAAATGGATAATGAATAAATAAAACGATTGATAGAAAAACGACAGACAGACAGATAGATACTTTTTTTTATTATTATTATGCTTTAAACGACATATACAAAACAATACAAAGCCAGGGGAAAAAAAGAAAAAAAAAAAAAAAAAAAAAAAAAAAAAAAAGGCCCTGGAGAAGTCCACCAAAACAGCCTCGGGTCTGATACAGCTTGGGGGAAGTTAGAACATAACTTCAAATAATAAAAACCTTGAGTCAGACTCCGCACATCACGATATTTGACAGTATTGGTTGATGTTACATTAGTAAAATTCATAGATATACATTAATGTGTTCTTTTCAATGGACAATTAAAGATATGAATGAGCCCAATAAATACATTTTAATTTATTTTTGTGATGTGTTCTTGTATTGAACGTTTGCTGTTGTTGTTTTTTTTTTATCAAGAACTAAATGGATAATGAATAAATAAAACGATTGATAGAAAAACGACAGACAGACAGATACTTTTTTATATTTTTTATTATGCTTTAAACGACATATACAAAACAATACAAAGCCAGGGTAACAAAGGATAAAAGAAAAGGAAAAAAAACAAGAAAAAAAAACGAAAAAAAAACATATATACACACATAATCAGAGACATGCATGACCTTTACATTACTCAAAGATTTTGAAGACAGAACACAAACTGACAGTTTTAATTGCCTTTCTATTAGTACTATGTTGAATAGTACACAAGTAATTTTCCAACTCTTTAAAAAACACTGTAAAACAGGGTTTTTTGTTAGAAAATTTACACTTATGAATGTGAAACTTAACCAACAAAATAAATAGATTAATAACAAAAACTTCGTTATTTACATTATCATAATTAAAATATCCAAAAACTACATTTTCAAAATGCAAATTAAAATTAAAGAGTACCTTTTCTTTGATAAACATAGAGACATCATACCATAACTTTTTAACATAACTACAGTGCCAGAAGATGTGGGGTACAGTTTCCAAGTGCAAAGAGCAAAAAGAGCAGTTAACATCAATATCCTTCTTAAACTTACTGAGAAAATGTTTAACAGGATAGAATTTATGAAATATTTTGAAACAGATTTCTTTTATCTTGTTTGTAACAAAGAACTTGTGAGGCAATAACCAATGCTTTCCCACTTAGGATTTCCAACTAATTTAGTCCAATAAGAGACAGATAGATACTGCATGAATAAATATGCAGAACGGTTCGTCATCGTTGTGCGCCATTCACCGCGGTTACCCTGACAACGAGACGCACACAACATGGCATCCACTGTACATTTAGAGATCGTCGGTCTTTTAAATAAACATAATTTCCAAATAGCCAAAAGCATTGTCGAGGTAAAGTTTTTAAGAGGCTGACCACTTCGTATTTAGCATTTTAACATGGTTAACGGTTAAAAAGGCATACCGTCTCTACTTACAGGGACTGAAAAATAAATTCCCGGAGTCATTTGATGATCCAACAATTCGCCCGTTGCTGGAATGTGACTGGCATGACTATTTATCGAATAAAAAGAGGGTAAGACACTTACTAATTATATACCGCTCGCTTGTTTCCCATATGCATTTTAGTAATAAATCACTCACGCACGTTGACTTGTCAAGGAGCTGAAAGGGGAGGTTTGGCAGTACAGCGGCTGTCTAATGTCCTTTGCAAACGGTCAGTTGCTCGGTGATGAGAGGAAACTGTCCAGCTGGGCAGAGAAAGAGTGGAAGTTTTCTTTCCATCGACCACAGGCGCTTTATAAAGCCCTAGCTGAGGAATATTACACCAGCAACCTGCGAAGCACAGGGGTAAATTAACACAAGAGCGAGGAATAAATGTTAATCCAGTGAATGAATAAACGCACATCATATTTAATTAGACTACAACTATCTATAATTTCACATAATAGCTACAAGGTGTGCAACATCTGCTCTCTCTTTCCCACAGCATATTTTTGTTTATATGGATATTGAAAGCGGTGGAGAGGCATTTGGCAGACTGTTGTTTGAGGTAAATAGATGTTATGCCTCTTGATAATGTAAGCTGATTGATAATTTGATTACTTGAGTTGTTGTGGAAATGTGTTTCCACTTCATTCTTCTCCACTCTCAAAGTGTTTTAAATGTAACCTGTCAGCTGTTCTCAGACTTGTGTCCAAAGACGTGTAGGAACTTTAAGGCCTTGTGCACTGGAGAGGCAGGTTTGTCCAAGAGTAACCTTGAGTTGAGCTATAAGTGCTCAATTTTCCACAGAGTTGTGCAAAATGGCTGGCTGCAGGGTGGAGGTAAGATAATAATCATAATTGTATCGAAATATATATATAAAAAAACTTGTGATTGTATATAATTCATTGATATATTATATGATTTTGATTACAGATATTTCACCTGAAAGGAAAGGCACTGGGGGAGAGTCTATCTATGGCCCAACATTTGAGGGTACAGACAGCGTTTGTGCTACATAAAGTACTTACTTTGGTCGTTAAAGTCAGCATGAAATGGAAATTGTGTCTTTTTTCCCCCCTATCGTTACATAAAAAGAAAAAGGAAAAAATGTAGGCTGGTACCTAATTTTGTAGGCCAATACCTAATTAACTTGATCATTGTCACAAGATTGTGAGGACATGAAAAAAATAATGTGTATGGATAAATCATTTATAAACATTGCAATATTCCATTAAAATAAGAACTGTCAATTATGATTTCATGGTGACTTTAAAGTGTGTGAAATACACATTGTTTGATACATATAAAAAGCACCAGGTGGTTTTCTCTTCTAGATGAGAATTTTGTCGTATCCCACAACAAGCGTGGCATTCTGGGAATGGCTAATCAAGGTGCTCATAGCAACGGCTCTCAGTTCTACATCACACTACAGCCAGCTTCCTGGATGGACCACAAATATGTGGCTTTTGGGTAATGATGGGCAATGGGCAATGGGCAATTCTTACAAAATTGAAAATCTCCATCACAGCTTTTTCTTTCTCTCCCAGGCAACTTGTTGAGGGCACAGAGGTTCTGAAGAGACTAGAGGCAGTGCCCACCTACAACGAGAGGCCCAAACAGGACTGCAAAATATCAGCATGTGGAGTATTTGAGCCCTGAGTAATCCCATACCGCCTATAGATCAAGACAGCAATACAAGAAGCGTTTTTAATAACCATTTTTATTACATGTAGAAATACTTTTGTGCTTTTCTATGTAAAGTTCAAAAATAAAGCCAATTAAAACCTCAATTTATACACTTTACCAGTACTGTTTATGTCTGTGGCACCCATAACAAATGGATTTTTTACGCTGCCTTGTCAGATTTGGTTACCCTTCTGTAGCTGTTTATAAAAGAACCAAAATGCTTTCCAGAGTATGAAATAAAGGAGTTTAGGCATTACCGGGGAGGATTTAGAGAACATTAAAGCAATTCTGTGTGAAAAAGAGAGGGGAAACGGATCATGGTAACTTCATATGCTGCCTTGTTGGATTTGGTGACCATGCTGTATGTAACTAAATGATTTCTAAAATACAGAAGATAGAAATTTAGAAATCACCTGAGTGAATCTGAAGAACAATAAATGCATTCTGTGTGAAATAAAGGTAACATTTCTGTAACCTGTATGCTTTGAAACAGAGGAGATTAGACAACACCAGAGTGAATCTGGAGAACATTAAATCCATTCAAATACAAATTTCATCAAAGTTGTCCTAAAACGCATTCTTGTCTTAGGACAACTTTGATTAATTTTTTTGATTCACTTCAAATGGTGACTACTGCAGATTTCGGTAACTTCTTAAGCCACCTTCAACTGAATAATGAATTCCACTCATTCAACTGTAGGGGGCTCCCAAAGGGCAAAAATACACAAAACTTCATACAGCTGCTTTAAGTATGTCCTTACAACAGTGGTTCTCAATTCCAGTCCTGGGGCCCCCCTGCTATAAATATTAATGCAGTGTTCCCTTTGTTAGACCGAATGCTTTTTCTACATTGTAATTGGGCAATTTTACTGTTCAAGTAAGATAATAAAATAATTTAATCTCAAAATAATTTTTAATCTCCATGAATGTATTTATTTTATAAGTGGGCTGTGGATCACCCCAGAGAAAATGAAGATGAGATTATTATAAAATACAATTTCATGAAGGAAATGGTTCACAGACCCACACAATATTTTGTCGCTCATAATTCATGAAATACAAAAGGCTTGATTTTTATTGTAAGCTTTAAAGCCGAGGTCTCCAACCCTGCTCCTGGAGAGAGCTACCGTACTACAGATTTCAGCTCCAACACACCTGAACCTGCTAATCAAGGTGTTGGAACAGGGTTGGAACTTAAGTCTTCAGGACGGTTAGGAGCAGGGTTGGAGACCCCTGCATTAAAGTGTTAATATAACTTTATTTTGTTTAAAAAAAATTTTTTTACTAAAATAAATACATCTCAATTAACACCGGTCCAGTAACAACCTTTTGCATTTGCTTTAAAGATTTATTGTGTTTGAGTAAGCATTCACACGGCTCAGCTGACGGTGTCACGAGCATGAGTTTAATGAGGACAGACAGCCGAGCAGACCTGACCAAGACACTCACCATGACCACGCCGTTTTCTCCTCCACTTTACATGCAGCGATACCAGTTTGTTATCGACTATGTGAAAACCTACCGACCTAAAAAGGTAAATAAACATATGAATGGCATTTTAAAGTTAAGTCGCGATGGCCTTTGACGCTACGCTTGAACTAGCGTGCTAATCAATAGTCTTTTTACATCTATCCGCAGGTCATCGATTTCGGATGCGCAGAATGTTGCTTACTAAAAAAGCTTAAGTTTCACCGCAACGGTATACAGTTACTAGTGGGAGTTGATATCAACAGCGTCGTCCTGCTGAAGAGAATGTAAGTTTGGTATCTTACCTGCAAACCTTCCATTGCTGTGTAGTTTTAGATGGCATTAAAATGACAGTGCTATCCCATAAGGCCAACGATTTATGATACACAAGGGGCCTCCACGTACTTTTGGCCATATGCAAATCAGGATTCCTCTGTTCATTCATCTTGTGTGATTTATTTTTTGCCAGGCACATGTTGGCTCCACTTATAAGTGATTATCTACAGCCAAGTGATGGGCCTTTGACCATTGAGTTGTATCAAGGCTCTGTCACAGAAAGGGAGCCCTGCACCAGAGGATTTGATCTTGTGACATGTGTGGAGTTGTAAGTGTGCCACGTCTTTGCAAATAAACGTAGTTACTTTCAAATTGTATGTTCAACTTGAGCTTATGTAAACATCTCTACCATTTAAGAATCGAACACCTGGAGCTTGTGGAGGTGGCAAGCTTTTCTGAGGTGGTGTTTGGCTACATGTCACCAGGTGCCGTGATTGTAAGCACACCAAACGTAGAGTTCAACCCACTGCTGCCGGGCCTGAGAGGCTTCAGAAACTATGACCACAAGTTTGAATGGACCAGAGCGGAGTTTCAAACTTGGTGAGTAAATTTTTAATAATGAAAACACATTCCGGTGGTGATTTAGGATCAGATTTAAGGGATTTACATAGATGTTTTTGTTTTTTTTTCTAGCTAAAAGCTTTTTCATCTCCCTCTCCCTAACAGGGCTCACAAGGTGTGTAGAGACTATGGCTACTCCGTGCATTTCACAGGAGTTGGAGAAGCTGTTGGCCACTGGAGAGAAGTGGGATTCTGCACCCAGATTGCCGTGTTCCAGAGGAATTTCCATGGTTCCATGAGCAATGCTGAACGCTTGGAACCCTCAGTCTATAGACTGGTGAGACTGGCTTTTCCTTATTGGAAATTCCATATTCCATATTTGTTTAGAGTCATATTGTACTTTCTAAATACTTATCACTTGTACTAAAACAGTCACAATTTAGTTTAGTAGTGCTGAAATGTGCAGCGAAAGCTTTTTATAAAAACGCCATCTCGGCATAAAGTTAGCATGAATTGATCCATGCAATTTTTAATTAAAATAACTTGTAACTTGATTTTCCGGTGGAATGACTTCTCTCTGGCGACCAGTCATTTAGTCAGTTTAAAACCCGCCCCTTTCTTACAATGGACTGCGATCTTGCATTCAGATATATTCCCTCCACCCCAAGTATTCCGATACATTGAACAATTTTTTTTTCTTCCATAATCCGTTTCGCTCAGATGAACACTACAATATGGAAGCAAAGGCCTTTTGGTAGTTTCAGTACATTGCGACTGTAACATGCAATCCTTGGAAGGATATGCAGAGCTGTAGGTGCTACACGCAGCCATGAACAGCACTATTGAAAAAGAAAAAATGTAGCGTGGGAACTTGGTTCTGCCCATTGGTTGTTGATTGAAAGGTGGTGGTTAAAATACAAAACATGCACAGACAAATTTTTGGCAGTAAGATAAACAACATTGCATTTTCGAAAATATGGTGAACTCTTCTTTTAATGCTGACTTCACAGGTTTAAGCTAAAACAATAGTTATTTTTGTCCTAAAACTGGTGATATTTGCACTCGTCTCTTATCTTTCTTTGCTTTTCCTTTTTTAGATGTACAAAGTAGTGTATCCGAGCCTAAGTGATAACAACATCTACCAGAGAACTTTAGTTAATGAAGTCTTGTATGAGGCACAACACCTGAGACAGGAATGGCTCAGCAGAATGAACATGGACTCCAACAATAATGCACACTTCTGTGCTCCTCCATTAATGGACGTATTCCAGCATGGGGTTGAAGGGGGTACATGTGACTGGCAGCCTGTCTACCAGCAAGGTGGCACCATTTGTGTTCCTTTGGCATGTGTATGGTCCAGTCCCAGAGTGAGAGCGCTGTGTGGGAGCATGCAGCGTCTCAGGGAGGAACTGCTGGTGGACTCGCGAGTGAGGATGAGCGCTGATGGAACGGTGCTAAACCTGCCTGCTGATGATGATGATGATGATGAGGAGGAGGTGGAGGAAGAGGAAGATGTGAAAGCAGTATCAGGTGTAGCCAACAACGTGGAGGAGGACTGGGATAGGGAGCTTGGGTGTTATGGAAATGTATAACAGATCCAGAAAGCTTTGTAACCAGAATAAAAGAAAGAAAGCTGCACTTAAGATGTTTTTCCTTTTTGACTATAAGTGTAGAATCATCAGAATGACATATTTCAATTAAATGGCCAAATCTGTGATCGATGGAGAAGACAATCATTAAACGTCCTTAATAAAAATGCAAATATGTGACACCAAGTTTGAAATGCGGTTTTATTTAACAGTGAATGGTACATACCTTACCAGCATCATAACAGAACACATGGCATGGAAGCCACTATTGGTCAAAAGTTAGAACACGACATTGCAAGACGGTCAAAAACAGCAATGTCACTTTTAAACATCAGACACAGTACAATTACAAGGACCAAAAACTTCACAGAAGAGATAAAGCCACCATGTTTTTACAACATGTAAAGTACCAGGACCTACTTACAGGTTATGTAAGAGTAATTAGGAAACATGGAGGGGAAAAAGTGTATCTTCACACAATTTCAGTATCACTAAAGCTCAAATACATAAAAATAGACTCATTTTGGCAGTACATCAATTAAAAAACTAAAAATCAAGTTTAAAGAAACTCATATTACTGAGTGTCTGATGAAAAGTAATGAAGCTGAAATATCGCAGAGAACCTCTAAATATACTGGTATTTGCAAACATTCGCTACAGAGCCCTTAAAGGGACATGATGATGAAGAACAATATGTGGTGGGACAAAAAAAGTATATATCAACGTTTTTGTATTTTCTCGCAAATGTTCCATTTTAGAAACATCGTGATGAAATTTTGTTTTTCAAAAAAATATTTGCATTCTCTCAAGACATTTTGCATTACTGCAAGAAACTTGTTTGCATGCAAAATCTTTGCGTTCACTCACAAACTTTTCATTTCTAGCGTTTCTTGGGTGAACACAAAGTGAACAAAGTTTCTGGAAGCAATCCAAAACATTTGCTAGAGAACGCAAAAGCACTGATATATATTTTTTCTTCCCATCTCATATTAATGCATATCACCATGGGTCTTTAGGGGCTCCGTACATTCGCAGTGTGGTGCTTTGATACTAGTGCAGTAATTGTGAAAGATAAAATAATAAACCTGAGACGTGAATCCAAGCTTCCCATCAGTGCTTTTTTTAGTGTTTGGATATCGACAGACCTGGATCAATCTGATGGAAATAGCAAAGATACACAAAATGCTTCGGACACATTGAGTAGGTGTGACACCCATGCATTTTTACACTATAACTCTAGACAGTTATGAGATAATCAAGTGCTACAAATAGATTGTATACACACTCGCTCAACTGCGAATCCTCACACACACTTAAATCGCAGAGGCTAGTGAGTTTATATTAATAAAACAGTCAATGGCTTCTGAGAAGATATGGGCATAGTACGGTCACATACAACTAGAGAAGCACTAATGTATGATTCTGATATGCCTTAGAGCTGACCTTACAGACAGAGATACCATGAAAATAGTCATTTAAAATACCTTCATTTTAGTGATACATCAAGTAACTACAAAAACATGGATAAAAAGTTTTTGTGGTGTTATAGAGAGGATAAGAAGAGCTACACGCTCAAGCATTGCTGAAATAGTTAAATGCTTCGTTCTGTGCTGCCATGTTACTAATTGTAGCTTGAGAACAGCTTGGCTCATTTTGTCCTTGCATGAAAGCCAATACATTTACGAGATGTCATTAATGATGCCAGAGATGTACTTGTTAGATATTCAGCTGCTTGGATTTTAGGTAGCTAATGTGTCTATATATTGAACTGCAAAATCACTTAAGTAGTCCCCATTCAACATAATGCAGCTGTAGGAGATTCATCTACATTTAAGTTCTCAAGCCAATACATTTACGAGATGTCATTAATGATGCCAGAGATGTACTTGTTAGATATTCAGCTGCTTGGATTTTAGGTAGCTTATGTGTCTATATATTGAACTGCAAAATCACTTAAGTAGTCCCCATTCAATATATAATGCAGCTGTAGGAGATTCATCTACATTTAAGTTCTCAAGCCGAAAGTTGTTTTTGATGATGAATAAAGAGGAAATACACATTTTCGTGTATGGTTTAACTCAATCAGCAGCTCAACCTCAAAACTCCCTACAATGTTGGAGATACATAGAAAGCCCATGTAAAGTCCTTCAATTCAAAGTGCTATTCAAATGAAAATTTTTTCAAGTCTGAAAACGGCTCCATCTGTCAAAATGTATCACATCTCACACGCACAAAGTGAGATGCCGCGGGTGGGTGAGGACTGTTTGATTTCCATTCTGACAGTAATGAGATGACAAAAAATTTTGTAAAGGGGTCACCTTCATCTGCAGAGAGAGTATACACCTCACACGTATTGTAAAAGATGTATACAATCCATCAAATGCTACTGACAGACCCCTAAAATGGCTCACAAACATGTAAACATGGGTAAAAATAAAGAGAGATCTTACTAAAACTACAATATGAAATATATATATTTTTTAAAAATCAGCAAGGAAAATAGAGAAAAAAAAAGGTCTTTGATTTTCAACGCGGGCGTAATATGAGACAAACTTTACCTCACAGTGAAACACAGACACTGCTATAATGGCAGCCTCATACAGAGGAGCTGTCAGTTCTTTATGGAGCCAGCAGAGGACACCATTCCATCGAAAGGATGAAACAGGTTCGTGATAAACACTCCTAATGTGAGAGGAGACGAACATGTCTGAATCTCTTGGTCCCTTTCTCCTCCCACGAAACAGACTTTGGTTTTTGACACTTCTCCTTCTGGCATCTCCCAACTCTAGCGTTTGATCACCACCTGTTCGTAGGCACCTGCTCCAACCCTGAAAAGAGCAGAAATCAGCATTTACATACAACCCGGTCAATGCACTGATTTACATTTGTATAGACTCTTTAGAGTCTTTAAAGAGACAGTAACCCAAATGTTAAAATAGTCATTATTTTCTCACCCTCATGTCAGTCCAAACCTGTTTGTCTGACTTATATGAAATGCAGCAAGAGATGCTCTATATTTCATGTCTTCATCATGCAGGCTACTGTATGGCTTTTGAAACACAAATACATTTATGGTGCCTTCTGGTAATATTTTAAAGCTTAACAGACTCAGTCCCCCATTCACTTTCATTACATGGAAAAGAGCAGCTTGGATGTTCTACTAAACATCTCCTTTTGTGCTCCAAGAAAGTCATATGGGTATGGAATGACATTCTAGTGAGTAAATGATGACAGCATTTTCATTTTTGGCTGAACTATTCCTCACCTGGCAGGAAGGTGATGGCTACCAAGTGCTGTGCTCCCACCAGGACCCACAAACAAACGCAGACCTTCCTCTGAAACACACACACACACACACTTGAAATAGATATCGCCTCCATTCTGCACGCACAAAGTCACGACTCTTCTCTGGGGCTACAAAAACCAAACTGGTCCATTTCTAATGAGAACCTGTCGCCAGGTCATCTAAAAATAATATGAAAACTAATAGGACACACACACAGAGATGTGCTCTGGCACAGAGACACTTCAATACACCTACTGAGAAGCAGCAGCTACCTGTAAACATTGCTACCAATTAAACAACCTGTTTCTAGCTCTGTGTTTTTATTTTTGTTTGCTCTCAATCTAACTTCCAAGTCTGCACTGATGCCGATTCGTCACAAGCAAGTTACTGGCCCAAAATGCAATTTCACAGTAGCAGAAATTCAGTGTTAGTAATCAGAATGAAAGACGGAATTTATGATATATTATTTGAAAGACAACAATCTGAAAGACCACAATCCCAAGAGACACTGCAAATGACGCATACAAATAACAGCACAATATAAAACAATTGATTTATAGCAGTCTGTCAGAATTAAAGAAAGATGGAATTTATATTATGGAAATATAATGACTAACAATATGAAATATTAATTAATCGTTAATAAGAGAATGAACTTCAATCCCATGAAGCACTGCTGATGTAAACAATTAAAAAATGGTACAATATAAAAAAAATATTAATCTATAGCCATTTATTATACGAATAAAATGCAATATAATGGAAGTTTATTGCAAAATAGACAAAACAGTAACATAAGATGTTTAAGATCGTAAAAAGACTAATTTGATTACATCATTTGCAGTTCTTCATGACAGCTCACACACTGCTAAGCTCTTTTGGTGCAGTTCTTATTACTATGGTAACAGCGACTTCTCTGATTGGTGGATTTAAAGTTTTGCCTGCTTCATAGTTTTTCACTGGGAATTTGGGCATTTTTAAAAAATTTGGTTAAAATCACAGTAAAAAGAGGTGCATAACATTCATAAATTGTTGATCATCAAACTAAATATTATATAGGTATTTTACATTACTTACACTACCTTTTAAATGTTTGGGGTTGCTAAGATTTAATGGTTTTGAAAGAAGTGTCTTTATTTAATCATTTAATCAATTTCTTAAAAAATATTATCATTTAAAATAACTGTTTTCTAGGAATGAGTTTGGTTTATTCCTGTGGTGCCAAAGCTGACTTTTCAGCAGCCATTACTCCAGTCTTCAGTGTCACATGATCCTTTAGAAATCATTTCAATATGCTGATTTAGTGCTCAAGAAATGTCTTACTACTGTCAATGTAAAACAGTTGTGCTGCTTAATATTTTTGTGGAAAACATTATACATTAAGGATTTTTTGATTAATGGAAATAAAGCAGCATTTATTTGAAACTTCATAAATGCTACTCATATACTCTGATGGAAATGTGCTAATAGTACCTTAAGTGAAGTCTTATAATAAACATGAAGAAGCCATTATTACCTTCAGCGCTGGAGTCTAGCAGACTGTGGGTGAAGTCCTGGCTTTGAAGAATCTTCTCTACCACGTCATCGGCATCCACCCGTGTGGCATCCACCCTTTTCAGCTGAGACTCCATTGAGTCTTGTTTCACTGGGTACCTTGTTGTATATATGAGAAAATAAATCTGATCAATCTACAATCATTTAATATCCTGAATCTAAAGCTTGATGAATATAGCAGGCAGTGGTAGCAGTGTCTGTCTGACCTGCTGGCAGCTCTGTCAGGGGTTGATGGGTGTTCAGGCACAGCAGCACAGACCCCCGGGGCTGTAGGGGGCACTGTAGTTTGGTCACTCTCCTCACTGGGCTCAGGGATGCTGGCAATGCCGGTGGAAGCGCTGCCGATCGATGTGTTCCTCCTGTGGGAGAACTCCGACAGACTGGAGGAACGTGAGTGACTTGTACTATAGCCTGAGAAACAACACAATGTTGTTTTCAATTATTATTAGTAATATTATTTAGTAAAAAAAGTAAAAAAAAAAAAGAAAAGGTTGATCTACCCTGGTAATATACAGCATGCACTTTAAAAACCTTCACAGATTAACCAATCAATCACTTTTGTAATGAAAGGACATTTAACATCCCCCACCCACACTTGCTATTCAGGTTTCCAGAGCTTTAGAAAGTGATAATGCTAGTAATGCTATTGCCTTGCCTTGCCTCGCCTAGTATGGGCTGTTACTAAAGGGAATATCCTCCCACACATGTATACGCACACAACAACTCCAGTTTCCAGTCAGAGATGGATATGTGATGAACACTTCTGTTTGCTCTGTGGGACTTTAAAACTAACTTTACACTTTGAGATGATCTAAGGCAAAAGATCAAAGTGAGCAATGTGTAACCCAATTTAAGAGAATAGCTTAATGAAATAAGGACTGAGTGCTGTCTCCTCTCTGCAAGTACTAGAGGAAATATAGTGTTATCAAATTAGATCTGGGACATTTAATCCAGCTATTTTGTGATGCCACAGAATCTTTCTAAAAGTCTAATTTTAGATGATTTAATAAAGCAAATAGCACTTTCCTTAAAAGGGAACAAAATAGGGCATGGAACGCTTAAAAATGTCATCTTTTACCATGCTCAGGAAAATGGTCAAAGGAGGTGCTTAAATTGTTGATCGTCAAACTAAATATTATATGAACTGTTTTATTCATTTTATATGAGGTATTTTACGTCACTACAGATTTTTTAAAAAGAAATGAATACTTATATTCAACAAGGAGGACACATTAAATTGATCAGAAATAAAAGATTTCTATTTAAATAAATACTGTTCTTTTAAACTTTATATTCATCAGATAACCCTATTACAGTTTTCCATAAAAATATTAAGCAGCACAATTTCAACATTGATAATAATAATAATAATAATATCAGAATAAATAAAGACTGGAGTTATGGCTGCTGATAATTCATCTTTGTCATCACAGGAATAAATTACATTTTCAAATATATTAAAATAGAAAACATTTATTTTAAATTGTAATAATATTTCAAAAACATAAAAAAAAAACTTTACTGACCCCAAATCTTTGAACGATAGTGTTCATTAAAATTAAAATCAATACAAATTACAATATTTTTAGGTCAATGCCCCCACAATGGAGGATACTAAACCAAACATCTAATATTTCTCACAACAAAAAACATGGGATTTGTGTCCCTAATGCTTTAATCAAAGTAATGGGACACCAAACTGTACCCTAAATGTGGAAAGTGCAACCTACTGTAACGAAATATAATATGGGCTAATGGATTTGCACACACATTCTCTCTCTCTCTCATATGTGCACACTTGAATCTTCACTCCATCGCACAGAACAGAGACACGTGACATGCAGCCTACGTGCAAAATTACAAATTCCGTTAATCATCTCGCAATACCACTGCATCATGTTGATTGACAGCCTGATAATGTTACAGCCAGGGTTACAGACAATACTAATCAGGCATGCATTCAAGTCCAGCAAGTCAGCAGAATCACATTGAATCACGATTAAGTGATCAGAGAGAAAACAGTGGAAAGGGAAAGCCTACCTGATACTTTGGACTGCTGACTAGCGTAACTGGACGTTCGAGAATGTCCGCACAGCCCGAGCTCATCGGGCAGAGAGCCACACTTCCCTGATGTCTCTGTGGACATAAGGGATTCAGTTCAGTCTTAATTAAACCTGCTCAATCACTTTATGGGATTCAACGCTAATCAAACCTGTTCTTCACCTATTTCCAACCTTAAAATACAATATACTGTATATCTAATGTAGCCATGCTTTCGTCCATTGGAGTATTCAGGCATTTAATATAATTTAACTATTTAAATTAGGACTGCGGATTAGAAAATTAATATATGCATTTTGTAAGTCCAATATAATTAGATTGGTTTAGGATTATGTCAACCAGACTCTGACGAATAAGGCATGCATAATCGGCAAGTGTAGCTCAGTAGCTCATTTCAATATTTCAACATTTAAAATTAAAAATTTTCACAAAGGTGTTGAATTGGTTACAAAAGCTTTTTGATGAGTGTAACCCTTAAAGCTTGCTTGACAAGCACACATTTTTATTTCCTGTGTTGGCATATTTCCTGTTAAAACAGGACGTTAGGGCATGACATATTTAAATTAGCCTTCCATTTACATCACACCTTTAAATCATGATTTGCTATTTGCAAATTCTAGTTTACAGCAGATGGTGCATTAGAAGGAGGGACTTTCTCATTCTAGTAAGTATGTATTTTATTGGCTAGAAATTTACATATACAAGATTAATTATTTTGTTATAAATAATTTTTTGTCATTACTTATTTTGGTCCTACGTGAAAAATAATTTTGTAAATTTTAAGTATGCTAGATTCAGCGTTGTTATTTTTTTACTAAAACTAAGATTTTTAGAAATTGTTCTCAATAATTTAAATAAAGCTCAAATAAATAAAAAAAGTACTAGAATTACTATAACTATTTAAAAAATGACAAAATCATGTAACAAAATAACTCAATCTTAAACTAAACTATGAAAATAAAAAATCAAAACAATAAATACAATAATATTATATAAATTATACTAAAATAACACTGGCTAGCATATGCATGGCCTTATATCTAACAAATGAAAACCCTCAATACACAAATTTTAAAGTTGAAAAGCGATTGAAAATATCTACATCACTAACATCAGATGCTAAAAGACTAGTTGACCATCCTGACCAATCTCTAAATTAGTTTGCTCCATCAAAATAGTAGCATTTCTCTGCTAACTCATATTTAACTTATATAACTCTTCAAACATGTTCTTCTGAACAAATGGCGATACTGATTAATTCATCAATCGCCTCTAACACAAAGCCACTTTTGGCATCTTGTCTTTAATCTCATTAATATTTCAGATTAAATGGCCGAATATGAATATTAATATGGCTTTAATATTGTTCAATTATCGCAAATAAAAATCACTACAGAAGCACCACTGAGACTAGTAAGCTAATCATCATATTTTATGAATTGTACACCTGCTCTACATCATAAGCAGTTAGTCATACTGAATGAATATGAAAGCAAAGTCAAGAGCTGCATACGGCTAAATTATACATTAAAGACTGATGCTTTCGCCGGCCTCTGGACAGAAAAGGCACGCAGCATGTATGAGGGCAAAGAAAGGATAAAAGAGAGAGTGGGGGAAGAGAGAGCACTCTTTCAAGCTCCCGTTAGTTCAGCAGCATCAAATCAAACATACAGTCCTGTTCTTTGCTAAAAAGACTGGATGCAGAATTAATGAGAAGCTTCTCAAAGGGTGTTTGATTTGGGCAGACGATTAAAGCACCCAACATAAAAATACAAGAAATGAAAACACATTTAAGCGCACATAAAGGACAAATGTTAAAAAAAATAAGGTCTGCGTATGGAGCTGCGTCTCATTTTTTGATTCACCACAAACACTGACCAATGTGAGGTTTACCTGAGAGACTCAGAAAAGGTTTCTGTGTGTCTCCTCCTTTCCTGTCTTCCAGCAGGCTCTCTGCATCACCCTGAATGCCTATTACCGTTGCGGTGGATGGAGGTCTAATACATGGAGAACACGCAATCAAGAATACAGTTTAAATGGATTTGAATGAACAGACTGAAAATTGCTGAATTAAAGAACTAAACCATCTGAATCCACCCACTGACGGTGGTCCGAAAGCAGCCCCCAGAATCCCCGAACTCTCCCCACGCTCCAACCCACACGAATGTTTTAGCAGGTTTTTGCCTTCATGCACACTGTGTACATGTGTGGGTGGACAGTGTTGGTTTCCAGTATGCAAATCTGTGTTCAAAGCTCTGATTTCCCCAGAGCGCTCATTCACACTCCTTCCCAACACACACGGGCCGTTTCTGAGAAAATACTATAATAGCAACTTCAAATGTTTAGCAGGAAAAGGTCTCTGTGGGTCGTAAATCTAAATTTAAAAATGCCGCTATGGTGGTGTAGAGATAAAAAAAAGGGCCTTAATACAACCCAACTTCAATTCTTTCTCACTTCAGTAGCATCTCCTACCAAATTATAACATATGCAAAAGCATTTAAAAGTAACACTCACGTTTTGAAACAGGGGTCCCCAGACATCAGCTGTGTGCTGATAATCACCTACAGGCAAAAAAAAGAAAAAAAAAAGATAGAAACTGGATGTGTATGACATAACATTTTATTTTATTTTTATTTATTTATATTTCCCAGAATGTGATCATGCAAAATTCGCATGCATGTTTTGGATGGTTTTCAGGGTGTTGCAAAGCAGCTGCTAAAGTGCTCTGAGTGATTATTAGAGTGAGGAACAGAAGTTCTGTCATGTCAACTCTCGCAGGGATTGGCATGGTAATGTACATGACAATGTTAATGTATTTGGTCTTGGCAGAATAGATCTGCTACGCTGCTGCTGCTGTTGCGGCAGAGCAAGTACCAAGACTTGCTACTGCCAATACATCCACAACATGCTGCTGTCTATGGCAAGCATTAGTCATACATTTGAATGTTGAGCAGCGAGCTCATTGGCTACCGATACAGGAGAGAACCAATCAGCTGTGCCATATGATAATGATGTCATTAGGTCATTAGTTAGACCTATCGAACTGTGCCATCTAGAGTTTCATGCCAGAACTCTGTATTTGCAATAGTCTTTTCTTCTCTATTGTGATGTGTATCTGAATGAAATGCTTCTTGAACAAGAAAAAATGTTGGGGCGGATTTGATATTTTTCAATGGGAACTGACTGAATCTGATTGAATGACTGTTGTTGTTTGCTGTCTCATGTGAATGACAGGTTGTCCCGCCCTCGCACCAGTAAACACGTCATCAGAGAAGAGAAGAGATGTTGTTGCATAATGGAGGGGAGGTTATTTGGGAGAAGTTAAGATTATGAGGGAGCATGAGTAAAGAAAATGAATGATGTGCACTCACACACACAAAAAAAACATGTATAATAAATACTGCAATATTCCAAATAAAAAATAAGAATTGATTTTGATTTCATGGGGATTTTAAGCATGAGTATGACTAATAGTTACCAAAAGCACCACTAATAATAGCCACAAGTTCAAAACTCAAAATAGAATAAAGAATGCGATTAAGAAAAAAGCAATAAAGAAATAGCTGAGAAGACCCTGAAAGGAAGTCTGAGCGGTTCTGTACCTTAAGGATGGAGTTGTCCTGTCTAGTGTTCTTGGTGTCATACCCCTCCAGCAGACACCTGCGTGTGGTGCTACCCGATCCTGCAAACTCCGCCAGGTTGAGATCGGCAAAACCCAACTGTACAGAGAGCCAAAGCAGCATACATTCAGGAAGAAAAAAATATTTTTGCCTGTAGAAAAATAATTTAAAAATAAAAGGCACTGATGCTTTATGTAATAATAATAATAAATAAATAAGATTATTTATTACTAAGGTTAATGCTTTTATGAACAAAAGTGCAATACTCATACACAAACAGAATGAGTGTACTCAAACAATACTCATACACAAACATGCTTTTATGAACAAAAGTGCAATACTCATACACAAACAGAATCGCATACAAACACAGTGTTCCAGAGTGATCTATTTTCAGCTGTTCCTTTGCTATCAATATTTTATAATCCTCTACAGAACTGTCTACTTGATGAATTACCAATGCCCTGTGTTAGTTCTTATTCATGAAAGGAAAATTTAGTACAATTGTTTGTTGTTGCAACATGAAGATTTTAGCTTAAAACATATATGAATTTATAGTAGTTTTTTTTTCACCATTTAAAATCAAAATTTTGCTTTTTTGTAGTTTATTTAAATAGCCCTGCAGAGTGACTAGTATTTTAATCTTTATAAATATTCCACATAGTCTCTCAATTAATATCGTGTTATAAAAACCACGTTACAAAAGAATTAGTAAATGCTTTTAAAAATAGTTTTAGATGACTTGTCACACTTAGTTTTTTGTCAATTACACACAAATAAATTTAATTTATTGTTGGTATGTTTAATTCAAAAATGAAGAAGATATTACCTTTGCATAAGTCTTTCCACCTTTCAGTTCCTGTAACATTAAAACAATCAAATCATTCTCAGTATTTTAACTCCAAACTGTTTATTGTAAACCTAAAAGTGTGCACGAGTGTGACTGTACCTTTCTGACTGAAACTCGACACACACAGGGGTCAAGGACACCGGTTCCAGCATTAGCGCTCATTTTACAGGGGAAGGAGAATCTTTTTCTCCAGCGTACACAGTTTGCCTGGACCGTCTCACTGTGAAATGCAAACATACACTGGTTTGTTAATGCAAGGTGTCACTGTAAAGAACACAAACTTGGCTCAAGACTTTAAAACAAACATCCACTCATCCAAAACAGCGTGAACCCTCTCTCACCCCATCTGATCTGCATTTGCAACATCCAACAGGGGTGGACAGTGCATTGCTCCTCAGGGAGATTTTGAAAACGATTTCACAACAGAACGAGTCACACAATCCAGCCTCATAGCGAGTTTTAATATTCACTTCAAGTCGACTGCATTAAAAGAGTCTGACTCACATTCTGTGATTAATTAGAGCCTGGAGTCAGAAGGCCATACTGACAACAAGACGTTTAATTAATTTCCCATCTGAAAATGGACCTCCCTGTGCAGGTGTTCTGCATCCTAATTAGACAGATGTTTGCAGACAGGGCAGATGAGCGAGGCCCAGAGGGCTTTTGAAGAGATAGAAGTCTATAAAATGAACTTCAGGGAAATTGTGATGCTATTAAGACAGTGAACACAACACTGCAAGCATGTAAATTTCAGAATAAAGTGTTTTGTCCATGTTATAGTCAAAATAAATGGCTAATAAAGATTGCATGTTGCAAATGCAAGGTTGTGCCCCTTTAAGAACTTAATAAAATATATATGTTCAAAGGCTTGGGATTATGAATGTTTTTGAAAGAAGTCTCTTATGCTCACCGAAGCTGCATTTATTTGAACAAAAATACAATTAACCAATATTGTAAAATATATTAAAACAGAAAAGTTATTTTAAATTGTAATCATATATTTGAAAATGTAATTTATTGCTGTGATAATAAAGCTGAATGTTAAGCAGCCATCATTCCAGTCTCTTCAGAAATCATTTTAACATGCTGATACTTTTCTTATTATTATTATCAATGTTGAAAACAGTTACTTGCTACTTAATATCTTTGTGTATTTTTCTGTATTTTTGGTAAATCCTGAATAAGAGGAATTTAAATAAATAAATAAATAAAAATCTTACCCCTAACCTTAAACTTCTGAATGGTAAGTCAATATTCCAATCGTGAAAGGTGTCAATAAATAAATAGCACATGACTTAAATTCTCCAGTTGTACAGTGATGTATTTATTGACACATATATTAATTCATGTATTATCAATTTGTGATTTATTTATTACACTATATTTTGTCATATTTATGTTTTAAAGTGAAAGATTTCATTATTAATATGGTACACATAGACCTCCACAGATTATGCTATCCAATTATGAAGAAATGAATTTGCATTTGATGTATCATTTATATTTTTGTAAGGAAAAAATCATCCACAGTCCTAACATTAACACGGAGTCTCTCCTTATATTCTGTCATCTCCTAATGGTCCACAATGACATCTTTGGGAAACACAGCCAAAACAACACATAATCGGGCACCTCCCATCCAGCTGGGGAGATTCCCTACCATAAGGCCTGTGCTTCGTGCCGAGTGAATCACTGGGTGAAAAAACTGCCTCTAATGCATGAACCAGAATAAACCACAGCTGGATGAAACCATCAACTCTGATTCTGTCACCATAGCAGCAGAGGCCAATGACTTCTCTAAACAATGCTAGCATATTTTTCCTACCAACCAAAAACCATTTTCCTTCCACTGAACATGGGTGGTTTCTAAGGAAATAAACAGCATGAGAGTTTCTTTCATGCTAACAACACAATGACATGGCAGTGAGACTATAAACGAAAAGCTGCAGACTCATAATTCAGACATACAACCCGAGCAAGGCCAGAGCTCCGATCGATACAGGAGACCTCCATCTTCGTAATAACTGCACCGCAGGTCAAATTCAGACTTTTGCTTTCTAGCTATCTCATAATGAATAATGTTTAGCCTCTGACTCTCGGATCTAATAAGCTCCATTGTCTTACTGGAACAATTCAGCCTCACAATGAATGACTCATTAATACCTTCCCTAGAAAGCACTAATGATGCGAAAACACAAAGGACATAATGAATTCAACAGCATTAGATAAGAATGGTATGCATTACTAGCACAAATGAAAACAATCTACCATATTTGCACTCATTATCTTCCTGGAAAAATGGCAAAGTACTATTTTTTCATTGGTCCATCAGACAATTAGTGCAGCATGCATGTGCTACAGCCATTAGCATCACTGCTCTCGCTGGAATAACGAACTGTTAAACCAGTGCTTATGCCTAAATGTGCAACAGGCTTAATATTGTAATAAAGAACCATCATGACAAGCCACTGATCTGATTTCCGTATTTGGAATATATGCCGTTGCCATGGCAAAGTCAGCTGAGCGAAAGAGAGCAGGAGTGCTTTGGTTCAGTGTGCTCTTTCCTTAGGTTGTCCCACAGGATGTCTGCAATGAAACAGGAGTTCTTCAAAAGGATCATCACCACAGGCAGATGGAGGCAAACTCAAGTCTGGAGGGAGAAGAAACTCACAAACCTTAGACACTCCCTGCAAACTGCATAACGGAAAAGAGAAGCAAGCACTCATGCAAACCCAAGCTTGATCTTCTAAGCTGCTGTGGTTTTGGTCTACAGCTCTCTTTCTGTTTGGATGAATAAGCTACTTGCTTATGCATTGTCAGGGAGTTGTATGAAGGGAATTTGTCATGGTGAAGTTTGACAGCCCACTTTCACTGCCTGACATATTAATATTTAACTGTGGGAAGCCTTTGTATTGCGGAGCTCCAAAAAAGAGTGAATGACAAATGTTGCAGCAAGACAGAGACAAAGAGTTTGTGATGTCTACTGAGAGGGAAGAGACATTTTTTTAGGCCTCGGGGTAATCTGTCAATTATTTATTATTGGATATTCCACATCTTAATCAGTGCACATTTAAGTCTACTAAATATATGCAATATACTAATAGTTTCAAAATATTCAAGTCACAATATCAAGTCACAAACCCGACTAATCAACAATAAAATTAGTTGTCAGTTTCATAATTGATTTTATTATTATTAATCACTTGTTGCAGCCCTTTTTTCCTCTCGGCTGGGTGCTAATGTATAATGTTCAATGTCACGGGGCCTTTTAAAAATCTAGTCTGTTTTGGACTGAGATACTAAAATGGGAATAGAAACATGAGTGAGATAATAGTCTTGGAGCTCAAACAGCATGATGCTATCAATGCCAAGCTCAAGTGTTTGAATCTCAGGGAATGCATGAACTGATAAATACCCTGAATGCTATGTAACTCGCTTTGGATAAAAGCATCTGCCAAATGCAGAGATAAATGTAGAATAATTTTGGAAGGTCCAGCAACTGATTGACACATTTGCACCTCTCATGGCGTCATAAAAGACAGTAATAATCTGTAATACTGCACAGTTCTCTTCACTGCTCTACATTTAAATCCGCCCCCTCAGACGTGATGCATTAAAGGGGTCATATGATGCGATTTCAATTTTTCCTTTCTCTTTGGAGTGTTACAAGCTCTTGGTGCATAAAGAAGATCTGTAAAGTTGCAAAGACTAAAGTCTCAAATCCAAAGAGATATTCTTTATAAAAGTTAAGAGTCAACCACGCCTACCTAACCTTAAACCGCATAAACACATTTCATTACACCAAATACACAAAATAATGTTCTTTTTAGCAACATCATATGAGCCCTTTAACATCCTGCATGCAGGTCAACCTGTGTGCAGGTCTGAGAACAGCACAGCACATTTACACATCAAATACACACATCTACAATTACAATGTGTGGCCTTAAGTGACTCAGCACAAGAACTGCTATGAAGTGAATTGCAAAAAGCACGCAGGATATGCTTAATATATTGCATTTATTGATAAAAGATAAAAATTGAAAACAGTAAGGAAACCAAGACCAAATATTAGCCCACTTTTGTTGATTTTTCTTACTAAAAATTCATTTTGCCAGTCAGTTAAAGTGACTTTTTAGTTCAGGTTTTAGTGTTACATTTTAACTGTCAACGTCAGTGACATCTTCATTTACACACTGACAACTTTCAAGAGCAATCCACTTACTTATGATTATGCTTTTATGATCATGCCCTCTGATATACTATAATTACTTACTAATCTTTTACACAGATGACATGTCAGCTTTCAAGAGCACTGGGTTATTTCCTCTTAAGTAAAAATTAAGTAATGTAGGGCATGCATGGCATACTGTTTATACGCCATTAAGGTCTAAACTTTCTTTTATGTATTAAAATATGATATTCTGATATTCAAGTAGCTTGGGCAAGGTTTTTGACACCTGAAGTTCTGCTGAGGTTTTAATTTGCCTAGATATTATTATGAAATTAATTCATTTTGAGTAAACACCTTATAACATGAACATTCTATGTATAACAGCTTGACATGTCACATAAAATGTCACTGACATGTCACTACAAAAACACAAAAGTGTTGACTTCAACCTTGACTGAAACAATGGACAATTATACATCTTAAACATGACCGTAAAAGACTAATAATCTTTAAGAAACATACCATTTCATCCCACAGCTCTATATACGCGCACTATGACATATATTGTTTTGGTTATGCTTTATTAAAAAGCAATAAAGAATAAAAACAGCCCAGTATCACCCATAGCCATAATAATAAACCATTTCCATCCCTCCACATCTCACAGCCTCCTTACCGCGATGACTCCTCCGAGAATCCGCCGTCAAGCAGGCGGACTTTACAGAATAGAACTCCGTTGACGAACGGAACCGACGACAGCTCGTCCAGCTCAAAATCAACTCTGAACTTAAACTTTTTTTTCTTCATCATCTTGACGTCGATTCCTAGCAGTCCTGTTACCGCTCGATAATGCCTTTGGTCATACGCTGTGGAGGAGCATTACTTTTATTTGCTCATCTCTGGTGAACCTCTGTTGTTAGAGCTGATAGCCGTTAGCCACTGATGGAATCCCCTTTGCTTATAATAGAAAGCCAAGCTAACGATGATAATACAGTCTTAACGGATTCTTCTGTCATGAACTACATGTTGTTACAATCAAAAACGGTACCGAAAATGGATATGCTCGTCCGTGGATATGCAGTCTGTGGGTGATAGTCTGTTCCGCTCCGCGGAGGCTTGTGTAGTACTGCTGTATATTGTGTGTTGTCTTGTAGTAGTGGAAACACAGGCGACGCTTCTTAAAGGGCCAGTCACATTTCATCCCACAGCTCTATATACGCGCACTATGACATATATTGTTTTGGTTATGCTTTATTAAAAAGCAATAAAGAATAAAAACAGCCCAGTATCACCCATAGCCATAATAATAAACCATTTCCATCCCTCCACATCTCACAGCCTCCTTACCGCGATGACTCCTCCGAGAATCCGCCGTCAAGCAGGCGGACTTTACAGAATAGAACTCCGTTGACGAACGGAACCGACGACAGCTCGTCCAGCTCAAAATCAACTCTGAACTTAAACTTTTTTTTCTTCATCATCTTGACGTCGATTCCTAGCAGTCCTGTTACCGCTCGATAATGCCTTTGGTCATACGCTGTGGAGGAGCATTACTTTTATTTGCTCATCTCTGGTGAACCTCTGTTGTTAGAGCTGATAGCCGTTAGCCACTGATGGAATCCCCTTTGCTTATAATAGAAAGCCAAGCTAACGATGATAATACAGTCTTAACGGATTCTTCTGTCATGAACTACATGTTGTTACAATCAAAAACGGTACCGAAAATGGATATGCTCGTCCGTGGATATGCAGTCTGTGTGTGATAGTCTGTTCCGCTCCGCGGAGGCTTGTGTAGTACTGCTGTATATTGTGTGTTGTAGTAGTGGAAACACAGGCGACGCTTCTTAAAGGGCCAGTCAACTCATAAAGCTGAAGTGAAGAGGGGGACAAAGGACAGCTCATAGTACATAATACATGTAATAAATGAGTTAAGGATTGTATATCATCTTGATAGTACACAAAAAGAGAAATCATTAGAATGTTCCCGTGTATAATATAATAACATTGTGACTTAAAGGTACAGTACTCATTTTGACGTTTCACTGGGTTGCGTGAGAACCAGCTGGTGTCGTTTGATAAATTGTTTTCAGTGTGACTTTCAGATGTATTTACCTAAATATTTGTAATAATTTCTCATCCAGAGTTATCAAATTCATAATTGTTGTATAATAATGCGAAATATTATTAGTATGATTATAAATATACAAATGTGCACTTCTATGGGACAAAATATGCTTTAATATTAGTTAAAAATAATAATTTAAATAATTTAATTAAAGAAATTAAATAAAATGTTGTAAAAATAATATTATAACTAATATTATTGTTCTTGTCTTTATTTATTTATTTGTATAATTTCCATACTTTCATATTGGAGCTTTTTGTTATAACAGTTTGGTTAATTTGGTTAATGTGAACAGTTTTCTTTTTCTTTTCTTTTTTGTTTAAGTGACATGGTGTTACTTGTTCAGTTACTTGTTTTAGTGACATATCAGTCACACTAAACTTAGTTTACTACCACCAGTTCTGGAAGTAAAAAGAGTAAACTGGACCACTAAGGGCCCCAGAGAGTGGGTTGGTTCTATGTCACGCAGCAACAACAGTACTATGGAGCAACACTGACCACTATTGGTTAATAATATTAGTGTAACACCTGGCACTTGCAGATAAGGAAAAAGAACGCACTTGTACTGCGTATTTGTATTCTTCTGTGTCTTAACACACACTAGGTGGCGCTGTAACACTTCAATTGCTATGCATAATGTTCTGATCTAGCTACACTTTTAGGAACAGAAAAAAGTTAACCCTATGCACGCATTCAATGCTAAAATGTTTGATTCACACTTCTTGCATAAAATGGACCCGTTTACTAAAACTAATTCAAAACAATAATATGTGGGGGTTATTGGGTAATTTTTATGTCCAAAAGCAAAATTCCCTATAGCAGCTGCGTGCATGACGTCACTGCACAGGTGAGCTCCATATTGTCAATGCAAATGTTTTTATTAGGCAACAAACACATTTAAGAAATTCCACATAAATAATTTATATAACTTTAATAAAGTTCACAAAAAGTTTAAAATAAAGTTTACTATAAATAAATAGTTTTTCTTATGACACATAAGTTGATTCTCTTTCTTTCTCAAAAAAAAAAAGTTTATAGTCTATAGTTATGACTAGAAATAAAAGTCAATGGGAAGTGCCGTTTTAGCTATAGTGTGAGCATTTGCGGCTGTGGATGCGTGCGCGCAACGTTCAGCGTGCTCCGTGCGTCTCTCCATCCAGCCCCCCTCATTTCAGTTTAAATGTCACGTCACTCCTGCTTCTTCTCAAACCAGTTTCACGCTGAGGACCAGGCACCTGCCCTCATCTGGACTTTACCTCTTCTGGACTTTTGCAAAACCTCATCCCGTTTCAGTTATTTCACCTGGAGGGCAGTGCAAATGGAGATCTGTTTGACGGTTTATCGTTTTTGAAGAGGAAAAAACCCGATCTGCAAGCACAATCTACAGTGGCATATGTTTGGCGGGATTATATCACACCTTGCACGATGACTGCGATGGGAATCTGGTGCGTTTTATGGCTCGTGGCATTCGCTCTCACTTCAGCCGCTCCGAAATCACACCAGCGACTTCTGGAGAACACGAATGAACAGAATGACACTTTGCAAGTTGAAAGAGATAATCAAGAAAATATATTAAGTCAGGTAAGAATCTCTTCACCAGCGCTCGATACGATTATATCTGTGCAGCTTCTTTATAACCGACAATATTAGTAACACTTCATGATAACTTTCATTAATAACTTATTGTCAGTCTTTGCATAATGCTTAACATAATGCGTTTCTGAAGTAAATTCAGATAGCATATGAATAGCATATAAAATATGATTTAAAAATATATTATTCAAATAAAGGCCTAGAAGAAGTTTTCAAAGAAAAGCACAACATTTCAGAGCATAAACATACGGTCGCGAACAGGCATTGCGTGCTCCTGAGAAAGTTACCATAGCAACAGTAAGCCTACTGCTGGAGCGATCGTATTTTATGATAGCCTACACAAAATAATAATAATAATAATTACTAACATTATTTATTGCTTCATTGCCCATTTTATATCACATGCACATCGTAAAATTGTGTTTTGTTTAAAAAAATCTTTAAGATTAAGAAAATTCTGTTCGGCGAAACGCACAGAAAATTAGGCTACTCACGGTTGGAAAACATTGGTTACACTTTATTTGGTAACACTTTATTTTAAGGTGTCCTTGTTACGCGTTACATGTAATTACTATAGTATTAGCACAAAATTCTGCATAATTGCATCCGATAACCCTAAACCAAACCCTGATCCTATAGGCCAATAAACATGTTGTTAATTAATATTACTCAGTACTTAAATATATAATTACACTGTAACAAGGACACTTTAAAATAAAGTGTAGCTCTTTATTTTAAGACACCTTAAAATAAAGTGTAGCTCTTTATTTTAAGGTGTCCTTGTTACAGTTTAATTATATATTCAAGTACTGAGTAATATCAATTAACTTGCTACATGTATTTACTATATGGTTATTGTTAGGATTAGGGTTTGTCTTAGGGTTACTTGCATGCAATTATGCATAATTTATTGTTGTTATTATAATAGGAAGTACATGTAACATGTAACAAGGGCACCTTAAAATAAAGTGTTACCAAAAGATTTTCAAAAAGCCTTTTAAAACTGTGTAATTTGCATACTGTTTGAATGTAATTAGGCTAAATTTGTTAATGTTATTAATGAAAGTTACTCAAAAATGTACCAGAAACAAATGAATAGACTTCACAACGTTGGTAACTGAAAAACAGTAATGAACATTAAAATGCACATCAATATACAAACAATGCAACAAAGCTGGCTGGCTGGAAAATGCATCCGTCCTCTTTTCTTTGTAGCTGCTGGGTGATTATGACAAAGTGAAAGCGCTTTCGGAAGGCTCTGACTGTGGCTGTAAATGTGTTGTCAGACCTCTGAGCGCGAGCGCGTGCCAGCGGATTCGGGATGGTCACGCGACGCCTCAGGATTTCTACACGGTGGAGACCATCACATCAGGACCCCACTGCAAATGTGCATGCGTTGCACCTCCGTCGGCTTTAAACCCCTGTGAGGGTGACTTCCGGTTGAAGAAGCTGCAACAGGCTGGGAAAGATAATATCAAGGTGACCAAATCATCTGCAGTTGGATCTCATAGACCAGAATAAGTTCAAAATATTGCAGGATATGAATGCATAACATTTCCTACCCCTTAAATAAAACCAGCTCTTGCCATGACGGAATTTACTTCATCGTTACAGCTGTCAACTATACTGGAATTGCTGGAGGGTTCCTTCTATGGCATGGATCTATTGAAATTGCACTCAGTCACCACAAAGCTTCTTGATCGCATGGACACTATAGAAAAAGTAAGTGGTGTTTTTGTTTGTTTTCTTATCTTATACATGCTAAACATATTATTAATGCGGTTTGTTATTGACAGATGGTCTTAAACAACCAGACCGAGGAGAAGTCGAACACAAGGAGCACCTCTCCAAATCCACAGCCGCCCACATCTTCACCTACAACTCTGCTTCCACAACCGCAGGAGAAGAGGACCAGTCTGAGGGAGCAGAATGACGAGGCAGCTGCTTTTCAGCACACAGAGGTGGGAGGTGCTATTTAAAACAAATGTTGCATTACATAAGTATCATGTCTAATACGTAACATTGGAACAATCCAAACATTATGTTAAACCATGAAGTGAAATAGCCCACATGCTGCGAGCGTTTATTTATTAACTTAGGATCGCTGTCTCAGAGTCAAAAGTGACCTCATGTTGTGACTTGAAACTCTCACTAATTTGTCCCATTGTCAACTCTTACATAAGTTGGCATGAAAAGAGCCAAATGACTTGGAGATCCAAAGCAGATGATCTATATCATGATCTGTTAAAGGGATAGTTCACCAAAAAATGAATTTCTGTCAGCATTTACTCACCCTGATGTCATTCCAAACCCGTTAGACTTTGATTAATCGTCATAACACAAATTAAGATATTTTAATGAAATCTCAAACATTTTCTGTTAATTTCTGGCAAGTAAATCCTGAAAGTCCAGGTACTCAAAACATAGATCGTAAAACGAATCTATATGAATCAAGAAGTTTAATCCAAGTTTAGTGAAGAGATACGATTGATTTATATGATGAACAGATTTTAGACTTTTTTTTTTACATTAAAACAATTGACACAAATATGTACATAGAGCACATCACATATGGTAAACACGGAAGCTCAAATGTACATGATCACCCAATGAGGTTGATTCTATCGTGTGACACACAAGTTTCCGTGTATACCATATGTGACCATGGACCACAAAACCAGTCATAAGGGTCAATTTTTCGAAATTGAGATTTATACATCATATGAAAGCTGAATAAATAAGCTTTCCATTGATGTATGGTTTGTTAGGATAGGACAATATTTGGCCGAGATACAACTATTTGAAAATCTGGAATCTGAGGGTGCAAAAAAATATATATATATTGAGGAAATGGCCTTTAAAGTTGTCCAAATTAAGTTCTTAGC
>NW_015649445.1:14622-48944 GCF_001515625.1 Sinocyclocheilus rhinocerous | reverse complement strand
ATATATATATATATATATATATATATATATATATACCTTGGTACGTGTACTGCGTTAGGCTAACCGAGACTTGTCATTTGCACTTACATATTGTTGCTCTTTTGTTAGTTTTGACTGCTTTTATTGTCCTCATTTGTAAGTCGCATTGGATAAAAGCGTCTGCTAAATAACTAAATGTAAATGTAATGATTTTTGGCATAAAAGAAAAATCAATAATTTTGACCCATACAATGTATTTTTGGCTATAGCTACAAATATACCCCAGCGACTTAAGACTTTTTGTGGTCCAGGGTCACATATGTGATGCACTGTATGTATGTTTATATGTGGGGGAAAAAAGCCTAAATTAAACGTATTCATCATCATATAAATCAATCTTATCTCTTCACAAGACTTGGATTAAACCAATTCATATGGATTAATTATACATTGCCTTTATGACCTTTTTGGATCTTCTAAGTTTTGTTTACCTGGACTTTCAATGAAGGGACAGAAAAATAAGACAGGTCTTACGGGTTTGGAACAATGGTGAGGGTAAGTAAATTATGACAGAATTTAAATGTTTTTTTCTTTATTACATAATATCTCAAAGGCTGCAGTATCACAGTGTCCTCTGATGTACTTAACAGAGTAAATATGAAGAAAAGTTTGTGGGAGATCTCCTGAAGAGCAGCAGATCAGATCTAAACAAGGCCGTTGCAGCTTTGCAAGAACAAGAGCGCCAAGGAAGGGAGAAGCAACCAAAAATAATTGTTAGGGGGATCACATACTATAAATCTGACCCAGTGGATGAGCCAGACACAGAGGAGAACTGTAAGTATAACTTTGATTTCACCATCTACATTCAAAGATCTCAGACGTTTGAAGTTTGGAAAAACACTCTTAAAAATGAAGGTTCTTTATTGGTAACTGTGGTTCCATGAATAACTTTTAACATCCATAGAACTTTTTTATTGGAAAAAAGCTCTTTAGATTATTAAAATGTTCTTTACACTAAGATTCTTTGGGGAACCTACATTGGTTCTTCAATGGCATTGCTGTGAAAGCCCTGTTTTGTTCTTCATTTCAGTAGATGAAAATCACAGTGGTGACAGCCCTATTGATCTCTTTGCCGACGAGCAGCTCCTTCATCACAAAGCTCGCCACTTTAGGCCGGTCATCAAGGCGTGGTCCGTCCGCCCAAAACCCAAGAGTGAAGTCTCAAAAGGTGGAGATGACTTTCAAACTCCATTTACTGGACTGTTGGACACTGCCTTGCCGATTAAAACGTCTACTGAACCAATATCCGTTCAGACTCAAACCAGTCGTTCCACCACAGACAACTCTACAGGAAATGAAAGAGCCACACCAACACCTGCTGTGATGGATAATTTAAAGGTCACCATCCACAAGGAACATATTATACCTCAAACCATCGCCAAAAAAATGGAGGCAAGCAACATGGAGCCCTTAACTCCATCTGTAAGACAAGCTCAAAACATGCTGGTCAGGTCATCCAATCTGGGCCACATTAAAACGAATGAGTCAGTCACAGCAGCTGCTGCTAAAGGGGTGGCTGCAGAGCCAACTCTGACAGAGATCACCACCAACAGGACTGTTGAAAAGAAAACATCTGTATCTTCTGTGACCGAAAATGGAATTGTTACCAAGGAAAATCTGAAAGATGAAAGAAATGCTTCAATGCTTTCAGTGGAGAGTTTAACTCAAAGCACATTTAGGAGAATAACACCATTACCAACTCCTCATTCGGATTCTTTAACAGTCACAGAAAGCTCATTGGGATCAACTGCTCACACAAGAGCTGCTACCACCATTGTGACGTCACCTCATGCCATTGAAAGCAAGAGAGACTCAGTTACCCACTTACCCAAGATGACTCCTAAACAGACATTAACCTCAGTGCCGTCTTCGATGACCACTACAAAAACTACCACAATAACAACTACAACCCCAAGCAAACCTGGCAAACGTAAATATAGCATAAGCTGGGATGAAGAGGAAGAGGTAGTGGTAGAAGAGGAAATGGAAAGAATGAAAGCTGTAAAAACTGTGGTTGAAGAGAGCGTGGTAGAGGGACCTCAAAAGAAGCCAGGTATAGCTTTGCGACGTTCTTGTTATTATTTATTTAATTTCATTATCTTGTTATTTTTTATGTTATTATTGTTTATTTGTTATTATTTTATTATAAATGTTAAAATAAATAACTTATTTTGGAAGTACTGATTTGATTTATTATTAATTACAATTGTATTTTTTAATATTTCTAAATAATTAAAAAAAAAATAATTGTACCAATTATGAAAGTAAAAAATAAAAATATTAATAAATACAATAAAATAATATATATTTTTTTCTTCATATAATTGTACCAATTTATGAAAGCAAAATATTTTCCATCATCACTTAAAGGGATAGTTCACCCAAAAATGAAAATTCTGGGTCTGGGAACATTTCAGTTGTGTTGCTGTCTTTGAAGGGTCAGAAAGACAGTTCTTCAAAAATATCTTAATTTGTGTTCCCGAAGATGAACAAAGGTCTTACGGGTTTGTAACGACATTAGGGTGAGTAATTAATGACAGAATTTTCATTTTTGGGTGAACTATCCCTTTGTTGAATTCAGAATGTTTGCATGGTTTGGCACAAAAATGAATAAAACACCAACATAATTCTGGGTTTCGTTTGAAGGAATGTGTAAGGACACTTTGGCCACAATCTCAGAGCCCGTCACACACAATACATACGGTCGTAATGAGGGCGCTTGGATGAAGGATCCACTGGCTCAAGATGACAAGATCTATGTCACAAACTATTATTATGGCAACAACCTTCTGGAATTCCGCAACATGGATGTCTTCAAACAAGGTATGGCTCTTTTTTCAGATAAACATTATAAATAAGCAATTTTACTGGTTTTGTTTTCTTACTTTTATTCAAGGTCGCTTCACTAATTCCTACAAGCTGCCTTATAATTGGATAGGCACCGGCCATGTGGTCTACAAGGGTGCTTTCTATTACAACCGCGCATTCTCTCGAGACATTATTAAGTACGACCTGCGGTTGCGTTACGTGGCTGCCTGGACCATGCTGCACGATGCGGTGTTTGATAATGACGACGTGTCCACGTGGAGATGGAGAGGACACTCGGACATGGATCTGGCCGTCGACGAAAGCGGACTTTGGGTGATCTACCCAGCGCTGGACGACGAGGGCTTCTTGCAGGAAATGATCGTCTTGAGCCTCCTGAACCCCAATGATCTAAGCATGAAGCGTGAAACCACATGGAGGACCGGGCTTCGACGCAATCGCTACGGCAATTGCTTCATCGTATGCGGTGTTCTTTACGCGACGGATAGCTACAATCAGCAGGACACCAGTTTGTCCTACGCCTTTGACACCCACACTAACACTCAGGTAATCCCTCACCTGCCTTTCAGCAACAACTATACTTACATCACTCAGATCGATTACAACCCCAAAGAGAGGGTGTTGTACGCCTGGGATAACGGACATCAGGTCACGTATAATATTCAGTTTGCATATGTAGACCCACTGTAGACCAGAGCAAGTGTGTCCTTTGCACAAAGTAGAAGAAACCATAAATGTGTTCAAGTGGATTGTGGATCAGTTCACTCAGCTTTTCTTAACTTCATGTAGTTTAATGTACTTCTTAATATGCTATTATGTTTTCAAAGTGTAAAAACAGACCCATATTGTTGCATTTAGGGTGAAAACAAAGAAAAGCAACTTCGTTAACAGAATTTCTGTACACTCAAACGCTGCAGCTATATGAGCTTTGCAGTTTGCATTGATGCCCACTTCTTTAAATATTGTCGCTTGCTTTTGCACTATGAAAATGAACCTCTTTATGTTTACAGCTATACCTCTAATAAGGCTGGCAGAACTTTTGAGGCGTTGTATTCTTAAATCCAGTAGAATACATTGTATATACTGTAATATAAAAGCTAAAACATGGGATTAATGAATGTAAAAAATACAATTTGTATTTTCATAAACATATCTCAAAGCTGTTTTTTTTTTTGTTTGTTTTTTACAAACTATCACTTGCATATGTGATAAAAGTTTGCAATTGTAAAAAAACATTTGCAATTGTATCATTTCAGTAAAACAAGAGTAGACAGTGTTTTGTGCACATTTTCAGTGTGTTTTTTTCATCAGTACGTTTGATACATTTTATTAATGTAATCTTTTTATGCATATTTTATTGCAATTACATTTAATCTTTTAGCACTTAAGAAATCTCTGTCAGACTCAGAAAATGGCTGTAATAAAATTAGTTGAAATAGGACATTTGGCTCTGGTTTTCCTTTCATAGTAAAGATGTCAAGTGAAAGTGTGTTTTTAGCACAGATATTCTTATTGGTCACTTACTGTAGATGAGAGCAAAGTGCTACACTATAAACCCCCTGATCCACTGAGTTAAATCTGGAGAAACAAAACACATCTACCATATTTTATCCCTAAAACACTGTTTACCCCAGTCTTTGAAATTACCTATAATCAGCACTTTATAGCGCCTCAGCCCCCACATTTACACAAACCTTCAATTTCAGAGAGCAAATTCAGACTGACATAAGACTCTGTCTGCATCCTAAAAACAAAAGATGCACACAAATCACCCACAAACTTGAGTCCAGTGTTTATTTCTTTGCATTGTTACAAAATAGCTTTCATCGCAATCACTGTGTGAACAAACAAAAAATCTTTCCAAAAATTAAGAAATTAAATATATTGAAAATAAAAATGCTGCCAGAGAGGAAAATGGGATTTGCTGAAAAATAAATGTAACATTTCTACTGCAATGCTAAGGACAAAATGTGAAATTTTCTCACCAAATACTAATATATCATCCACATTTTGAGAACAAAGCTTCACCTGAGTTGAGTTTATAAACTGTGAAATTCAAATTTGTGAATTGTGAAAAGTGACGACAGATTGGAAAGCTATTATGGTAACCGACTACAGCATCCTAAACAGGACAAGAAACAAGTGCACGTCTAAATACGTTAGAATAAGAGAGACAAATACACAGTGAACAAGGACAGATGAGGTACAAATTAACATTAATAATCAGTGTCTCTTCTACAACTTCAAATTAACAGCCAGTATTTGTTAGCAACTGTATTTATGTCAAGCACACCTCATTTAAAGTGCAATTAAGCCACTAAGAAAAACATGAAGGCATGAAATACATTAAAATGAACTGACAGATGTTGCATAAGACCCCCAACCCCAAACTGCTATTCCAATTAGAATTAGTCTAAAATGATTACCCTTCAAAGACCAAGTATAAAGCAGAAGTATTATCTAAATACTTTAAAATATATATTTTTGGATATAAATTTACAGCACCGTCCTGAATCAGATCCATCAAATGGAAAGTCAATTACACTGACTCAAAAGTTTAAATAATCCATCTTCCTGCTTTTCTATTCAATAGCAATGTCACACAAAAATAAAAAGCAAAGCAAAACAAAACTCACTGGCAATGCAGTTTGTTTGAGGATAGTGGTGCTGAAGAATATGTTGCTGAATATGACCATTAAATGTGTACCAAACAAGTTTGGTACAAATATTAAACCTTCATAAATATTCATTTGAATTAATTTTATAAACAAAACAAGCACAGTACACACAAAAAAACAAAAACAACTCCCTGACAGCTACCACATACAGCAGAAAAGTGTTCAATAATCGAGCCAGATCGCACTTTGGTTTGGGAGATTTGGATAATGAATGCTCCCGTAGTTCAGCTGGTAGAACATGCTTGAAGTCACTTTGCATAAAGTGTAGCCATTCAATACATATTACATTTATGTAAATGCCAGTAGTTGAAGTCAATAGACTGCAATATGTATTGAATGGCTCATCAGTATTGAATGGCTTACTAGATGCATTTGGAAGAGGTGCCTTCAAGAGGAATTCTCGACTAATGTTGAATATCTTGGTGATTTGTTAGTTGATTACCAAGATCCTGGTTGGCCACTCGAATAAAAAGAGGCACAAAAATGAACACAAAATGCTTATTATGTAACAAAATAGATGATGGTGAAAAAACAGGTAATTCACAACAAAACAAGATTGATAAGATAGATAGCTGAGACTAAGAAGAACCCATGAGGACACCGACGGGGGCCGCAGGCTGGTTGTTGGGGGCCGCGTGATAGAAAGAGTCTGTGTCTGTCTGATTGGCCCGCAAGATGGGTGGAATAGTAGACGACTTGATGTGGAGTATCCTGGTGTCCATGACCTCACAGTCGATCTGCATCATCACCTCAAACTCTTTGTCTTTAATGATGCTCTCTGCAGTGAGACAGAAAAGTCATTGTATTAGCACAGAAAATATAATCATATAAAACAGCACTCGGTGCTCAGCTCTGTGAAAGTAATGGTTAAAGAAATGCAGGTGATATGCCGGGTGGCCTGTGGAGGTTAAGAGGCATTTTAGGGGCTCCTTTCACACCAGGGTCAGTCACACACTGGCCTTTATCTTCACATAGCAGTAAACACAACAGATGATGACTCCCACATGAAAGAAAACCGGGTTAAAGGGATAGTTCACCCAAAAATGAAACTTGGATGTTTATCTGCTTACCCCCAGGGCATCCAAGATGTAGGTGACTTTGTTTCTTCAGTAGAACACAAACGAAGATTTTTAACTCAAACCGTTGCAGTCTGTCAGTCTTATAATGTAAGTGGATGGGAATCACGGCTTTTTATACCCTGCGGCTCGTGACGATACATTGATGTGTAAAGACACGAAATGATCAGTCAATGCAATGCAATGTCTGAACTGTCCTGAGCGCATCTTCGACAGCCGGCGCGTAACGCGTCTTCTTCTTCTTGCTTTACGGCGGATCGCAGATTATTAAGTGCATTACCGCCACCTATCTCTCAAATGGACCATTGACACTCCTAATTGAGATTGTAGATAGAGTGTCAATGGTCCATTTGAGAGATAGGTGGCGGTAATGCACTTATAAGTCTCGCTGTAAAGCAAGAAGAAGACGCGTTACGCGCCGGCTGTCGAGGACGCGCTCAGGACAGTTCAGACATTGCAGTGCATCAGAGGTAAAAAACGATATAAATACTGTTCAGTTTCTTGCACAGACCGATCGTTTTGTGTCTTTACACATCAATGTATCGTCACGAGCCGCAGGGTTTAATTTGGTTTTGTTTGTGTGTTTTTTTTTTACTCTCAAAGCCGTGATTCCCATTCACTGCCATTATAAGACTGACAGACTGCAATGGTTTGAGTTAAAAATCTTCGTTTGTGTTCTACTGAAGAAACAAAGTCACCTACATCTTGGATGCCCTGGGGGTAAGCAGATAAACATCAAATTTTCATTTTTGGGTGAACTATCCCTTTAAGGAAAGGTACACTACCGTTCAAAAGTTTGAGGTCACTAAGTTTTTTAATTTAATACTTTTATTCAGCAAGACTGCATTAAACTGATCAAACTTGGCAGTAAAGTAATTTATAATGTTAAGAAATTTTGAAAGAGTTCTATTTCAAATAAATCCTGTACTTTGGAACTTTCTATTCATCAAAGAATCAAGAAACAAATTATAACAGTTCCCGCAAAAATATTAAGCAGCAACTGTTTTCAACATTGATAATTATAAGAAATATTACTTAAGTATCAAATCAGCATATTAGAATGATTTCTGAAGGATCATGTGACACTGAAGACTGGAGTAAAGGCTGCTGAAAATTCATCTTTGCCATAGCAGGAATTAATCACATTTTAAAATATATTAAAAGACAGTTATTTTAAATATTAATCATATTTAACAATATGACTGGTTGACTGCATTTTTGATTAAATAAATACAACCTTTGTGAACATATATACAGTGCCGTGAAAAGGTTTTTGCCCCCTTCCTGTTTTTTTAATTTTTTGCATATTTGTCACACTTAAAAGATTCAGATCATCAAACCAATTTAATATTACGCAAAGATAATGCAAGTAAATACAAAATGCAGTTTTTAAACATTCTAATTTATTGAGATGCATATATATATATATATATATATATATATATCTTACCAACCGCAAATGTTTGAACATTTGACTAATTTCTATGATTTTTCCAGGCCTGGAGATCACAATTTTAAACTAAATTTTTTCCTGGCTATTTCCAGGTTTTCCATGAATGTGGGGATCATAAAACTTTTAAAAGCAACAACATTTGCTGTATAATTTAGAAACCTCAAACAGATAAAAACGTCAATATTTTGATTAAAAAAGTAACAAGACAACGCAGAAGAGAAAGTATAGAAGTATAGAATGGTAAAAAAATCCATTAAAAGGAACATTTTAAAAACATTGCCGTATCATACAAGTGCTGACAGGCAGTAACCCATTTACTCACCAAAATCTACTGGTACTTAAATACGTGAACAATACAGATCTAGCTTTGGTTTTACTGACACAGTGGGATGCCCCATCATCCTTTATCTCTGGAAGTGAAGGTCAGGCCGTGAATTCATTTCCCATGTTCTGACAGACTCATAAAATCGCTCGTCAAACACAAGCTATGAGTATTTTGTAAGGAACCATTAAAATTATGATGGTTTACACTCACTACAGATGTTCTATGGTCTATCTTCTATAAGGACAGCTATCTATACTTCACATACATGCACAGCATATGGACGGCAGGAAAGTAACTTTTACAGCAGACTTGTGCGATTCGCTCCAGCACTGATAAAAACTTTATAGGCTGGAGAGCATCATGGTAGGTCAATGTAAAGCACTTTTCCAGCCCTTACTGGTGAATACATTTATGCATCCTACAGTCAATCATTCCTGACGAGCGCTTCAGCCCCACACCCACAATGATGATCTCAAAACCGGTGATTTACAGTCAGAGTCTTTCTGACATGTTCCTGAAACCAAAATCTTCCCAATCTATCTCTAATGCACCACTGAACAGTCAATGGTATGGGATAAAGTTTCAATATCTCACAAAATGTGTATTTTCACAGGTGCTTAAAGAAAACCTCAGCAGTGCTGCAGAAATCATCATAGATGATGGGTTACAGCAATCATCTCACTGTATTTCACTGCAAGCACTAAAATGACACTGGACTGCTGAGCTGTACACGTCATCACATATTAAAATACAATCTTTTCCATCCTATATATATATACACTAAGTTTCCAATATGTCAGAAATGTCATTTGCCATTCTCACAGAAGGCTTTTCGTTAGGTGAATTCCCATTGGATATGTCTGGTACTGTGCCTGACTTTCCAAACACCATTTAAAATACTGATTAAGGCAACATGTGGACTCAAGGGTAAATTCCTGATGAGGTTGTGGTTGCGAAGCTTTGAGATTCCAGCCAAAATCACTTTCCACCATTACTGACAGTTTAAGATGAATACTTCGCCCAAAACACAAAAAAAATTAAACCAAATATAAATCGAGAAATGAATTGAACTCTGATTCGATATGAATTATTCCGTCCAATTCATGAGCCAGATGAAGCAGGTCATTAATAAAAAGAACCATCTTAAAACAACGAATCGTTCACTGATTTGGCTCTCAAGACTCATTGATCAGTGGTTCTTGAGTTAACGGCTCACTGGAGAGAAAGATTAGGAGTAAATAAATATCTTTTCAGACATTTCGGCAAAGTTAAACCTATAGTATGACTTCAAAAGACTTGGAATAAAATGCACAAGTTGTATGTTGTTGCATGTCACTATGAACTAGACAAAAATTCTCTTTTTGTGCCCATTTGGGGTGAGACAGACAAAATTGTACTTTTTGGCTAAACCTTTCTTTTCTTAATTTGTTTTTTTCACTAGGCTTTTGCCTATAAAGCAATGCCTGTGACTGAAGAGTAAAAGTGTTCATGATATGACTTCGAAATGTGTGCAGTGCACAAAAAAACAAAGAAAAGGGAATATGATGATCATCATCATCTCCAACATTCACAAACGATTATAATGCTGACTCAGAACTCCCACAGGGAAGACAGCGAAAGAGAACAGATAATATATGTACTGACACTGCCAGGCACTGCAACAATAGTTTCCAAACCAAACATGAAATTGATGGAGAAAAAAATATATTGTTTTGTTATTCAAGTTGTTTTCAAGATAGAAATCAACCACCTTGAAAACATTGATGAATTGAACAGAAAGGTTATTCCTCCATCCCTGCATCACATGCGGTGGAAAACACCCGACCCCAACACACAAGTTTGAACGTGTAGACTGGAACAGAATCAGCTGGGGGCAATTTCAAAAACTAGACTCCTGTTGTCCAAAAGTTGTTCTCTTAATAAAACCATGTGAAACCCAACTTTCAACATTCATTTTTAAATCAACACAGGATGGAGCCGGAAAAAAACTGATGCAGAGTACACCATACTCGGCCGTCCTCTCAAGAGGGAATACTTAGATTTGGGTTACATAAACAATTTAAGTCTACGATCTTTAAAATATGTCAGGTTTCTTGTTTTCCGTCGAGGTGGTGTGCAAACTGCACAACTAATCGCAGACTATGTGAGTCAATTACAAGATCAAGCTCTTCCCAGACATCGCATTCTCACACAAGCTCACGCACATAGCAACTGGAATGTTTATTCTTGTCATTAAATAACATGAAGCACATGCCCTCATTTTTGGAGAGAATTTTTTTTACCCCTGCTTCCCAATACTTCTCTTTCTCTGAGTTATATCGGCTGTGGCTCTATAACCGGAACAGTTCGCACACCTGGTGACTGGTTGGAAAGATTTCAAACTGTATTAAAACAGGTTTGCAATCTGACCTTGTGTCTGCGATTAGTATCATGATTGCATACACTAGAATAGAGACTCAAATAAGCAACTGACATAACTAGTAAAAGTTAGGGGCATTTGGCACTACCAAAATCATAGTAGGAATAACTATATTAATTATACTTCTCTCAATATTCTCTTTCAAAAAAATATTTCCCAAAAGCCTGTTTACACTGCAAGGTCAGTACATCACATTTCCCTTCCTGAGTTCAGTATGGAGTAATCTTATCTGATACTTTGACCACATCCAAGAAATTAAAGGAAAGAAATGTAATAAAAGGAATGGAACGTTTACAGAAATGATTAGACACCCATAAAATTTCAAAACAGTTCTCTCTCTGACTTTCATAGGAGCATATGAGAATCCTTTGTCTTAATCAAATTACATATATAAAAATTATATATATTCTGACCCTCGAATCTGATTGCCTGAGAGGAGTGTGATATTTTAGTGATAACAGAACTCCAACCGTTTCACGTTTCACTGTTTGTATCACTCCGCTTGCGGTATTTCTAACAGCGAGTGTCATGGTGGACGCCCAAATCCACTATGCTTTTATAAATAATACTGTTTTTGTGTGTCAAGGAATGCAGTTTTAAGAGTTTTTCTTAGGAAAGAATGTACTTGTTTACAGTTCAAATATGCAGTTTGTTAATAAAGATAATTTCTATCACAGCCATGCCAATATATAGCCATATCGCACGGCTACTCGTGTGAAATTGCTCATATATACACACACAATATACAATATCACATCCATCATATTTATTATTTCATATTAATATACTTTCTATAATTTAATATTATATAAATACAAATGAATTAAAGATATTATGACATAATGAATAAATTAATGCACAAACTACATAAATCTATCAGATGCTAGAACTCAATCCGATCTCCTGCAGGGCTCATTAACTCTGGGAGCTCTTTTGTACTGGTCCCCTGTCAAGCCTCTGAGTGGAACATTCTTACCCAGCAGTTTTGTAATCAGAGGCTGCAGGCCTGCTGTGAGTGGAGACACCATTCTGGTTTTAAGGACAAGGATCTGACTGTGATCTCATTAGCTCACAGTCATACACTGCAATGGTCTAAGAGCAGGGCAAGTCTGGGCTATGGTGGTTTTGAGTGTAGGATGAGTGTTGAAATGTAAACCGAGATCTATGTTGACAGTCAAAAGACATGTTTTTTTTTCCAAGTTTAACTACTGTTAACTTGACAAGGCAACTTAAAAAGCAGTGCTCATTGTGTGACATGCTAAAAACAGTGATACAGTTTATTAAAAAAAACAGTTAATAATTGCCTAGACACACTGCATGTACTAGTCATGTACAGATGTGTCTCTTTTTTGATTCAATTCTAATTTCATAAAACATAAACAGAATATGCAATAATGCCACTTACAGCAAAGGATCTGGATTAATACAAGGCCAAAAACAACACAATATAGGCCTAGATTTAATATAAATTTAAGGAATAATGATTATTATTAGCATTAGATGACAGTTCATTAGGAAATACGATTATTCACAATTCTTTTCTCTTACCATTGTAATTCATAGCTGGCAGGACCACAGACATCTTAGGGCGGCTGCCTTTGTTGTGGTTGGTGGCGGGAAGAAGGAGGTGATCCTGTAAGCAAAAGAGGAACAGCCATCAGCCAGTCACAAAAACACATGCACGAGGAGAGTTTATTACATTGCTGAGGACATTGTTAAATTGCTCTGGTCACTGTTTAAGAAGTCTGAAGCATCAATTTGGTTGCTAAAAAAAGTCAAATAAAAAAAAAAAAAAAAGCCATTACTCTAGTCTTCAATGTTGCATGATTTTTCAGAAATCATTCTAATATTCTGATTTGGTGCTCAAGAACCTTTCTTAATATTAATGGACAAAGCAGTTGTCCCATTTTATATTTTTGCTTAAAAACCATTATATATTTTTTTCATGTTCCCACATTTCATTTTCATGTTCTGATGCATTTAAAATTAACATTTGCTGACGAAAGAAGCCAGTTTCTTTCAGTCCAAGCAAACTGACATTTGACGACCTAGAGAGTCATTTAACACTTCTATAATCAGGTCAGAATTTTGTCTATGTTAGTCCAACTCAGTTGTACCAATTGGAGACATTCTCCATCTCCAGTCACACCCGTTGAAGACAGAAACCATATGGAAAGGAAAGCCCATGAGCTGGAGATTATAATAACACTCATGTCTGTGCAATGGATGGGAAACGGGTGACTGATTTGTGACGTCTTTTGTCATGTAGACTTCAGTAAATGTGTTTGTGCTTAATACCATCTGTTGTCACTGTACTAAAGATGTGCCGGAAGTTGAATTCACAATGGGACTCAAATAGTTGACCCAAAAGTGAAAGATTCTGTAATTAATTATTTGTCTTCATGTCATTCCAAATCCTTATTATTTCCATTCTTTAATTGATTCCAATTCTTGATCTCCCCATTCATTAAAATTGCTTTTTTAACAGTTTTCAGGTTCAACAGGTTTTATAAAGGCAAATTTAAGATTTTTGAGACCCTTTCGAGACCAAGAAAAAAAAACCTAAAGGAATAAATTTAAGGCAACAATACATTAACATATTCTTTAAATGTAAATGTCAAGGGAGCACACAATGAGTTGTATTAGCAAAACTTTGTTACTTCCCACAGATCTAAATTACTTTTTAGGTTAAGGTTTAATACCTGCTCCCGACCAGTAGAATGAATGAATAAATAATTTTTACTGTACCTTCTGATAACACTACAAAAAAGTGATGTTGTTCTTTAGCATTTTGTCTTGTTTTCCAGTACAACTGTCTGAAGAGTTGCTTATTTGAGTTGTGAACTACATCAAGAACAGAATGACATCACTTTATGATTTTTTTATGACTTTTTTTTACATTTCATAAGTGTGCGAGTATAATAAAAACTAAACTGAATTGTATAGCAAATTTGAAAACAATATTAAAATAAAACTAATTTAAAAATTCAAAACTATAATAACCTTGGTGTGCGATTAATCAAAATAAACACATTTTGAAATAAAAAATTAAGAAAAAAATATTAAATGAATTTCCTCATTGATGTTTTGATGTTCTCATTTCTAACTGAAACAATTAACAACCACTTTTCTTTATTTAAAAGATATAATGTTTAAAAAATGTTTTATTTACTAGCCCTTGTTATTTGAATTCATTATTTTTTCTTTTGTACATCAAAAAGGTAGGTGACAATTTTCATTTTTGGTTGAGCTAATAATTAAAAAAAATAATTTTTTAAACCCATCTACTACTAAACAATAGGTCATACATTGGAAGTTAATGCATTTAAATTTTAGATGGCTAGAATTGCAACATGGCTTTGAACTTTTTTAGGTTCTTAAAGGAAGGTCAACATCTGAGGAGGTTTCTGGAGGAGCTGAGTCAATGTTGTGAAAGTCTGACTTCCCAAAAGACTGAATAAACCTAAGAAACTTAACCAAACATAAAAAAACGGCAGTGTCTGAATATGACTAAACCAATTAAACAACATCTGGCTCAACTCATCTAAGATTTGATTAATCATGATTAATCACACAAAAATTGTCCTGAGAAGAAAAATGTCTGAGAATTGATCTAAATTAATTTAGATTAAAACAAGAACAGATAGGACTAAGAATGGGGTAAAAACTTAATTCAGTTACATAATGAATTAATACTAGGGAACATAATACTTTTTGCAGTTTTTATGCAACTTTTTTGGCATTACTATGACGTTAAGACCTCTGCTCTGATTTAAGACCTTTTTAAGGCCTTCATTTGTGGAAGGCTGAATTAAGATTTCTTAAAACCTTTTTTTAGACCCACAGAAACCCTGTGGTAAGTAAACGAAGACAAAATCTAATCTAGTTCCCTATACTAGATTATGACAATGAGGTCTTTTAGTAAGAGCAGTGGCCAAGTTCTTTCTTTGTGTCCAGCAGGTGACCTTGAACATCTCTGAAACCTGTGGGTGCAATTCTAGTGCCGGTGAGAGGAAAAGTGGAAAAAGAGAGTGACATAAAGAGTGAAAGGGTAAGTGACTGTGGAGAATGATATGATGAATACCAATCTCATCAGACAGATATGAATTTCTGCCAACTCTAAGGTGTGACAGGCTCAAAGTGAGCTGCAAGGAGAGGATATTACGATCGACTTACATGAGGATGACGATGGAAACATCCCTAGCGCAGTTTGAAAGTTTGCAGCAACTCTGGGAGATCAGAGAGCTTGATTCAATGGAACAATGAAATAAACACTATTAGGTTGCAAACACAGTCCAGAGAAAGATGCAGGGCTCACTGCACATGAAGGGGAGAAAAGAAAAACAAAATAGGACAAGCAAAATCTCAGAAACACATGCAACAACTTTGATTTTTGAGTCTTTAAATCAAGTTTAGTTGGGGAAAAAAATGGGGGGGGAAAGCAGTTGGCAAAACAGTCCTACAAAAACATCTTTATTTTCTGATTATGAGTCATTGACATGAGTCATTTCTTTGTTTTAGTTTCACAAAAAAAAAAAAAAAAAGAGAAGTGGAGACCTGTTTGCCATTACAAAAAATCATCAGGATGAAAAGAGAGAGTGATAACCATTTACTGTCACATCCCATGCAAACCGGTGAAATATTTCATTACGCTAATTTAGCTTTTTTGCTTTGGGCCACTGTGGTTCGTCTGAATGCGGATACGCCCGTCCGCCGTTCCCTTTGTAACAAAAGAGATTTAAGATTATTTTTCAAATATGTCGGCCAACATTATTCGCATCTTCCAAGTGAATAATCAAAAGCAGGTACTGAGAGTATGGAAATAAACATGAAACATACAAAGAATAAGAAAGGAACTGATGAAAGATGATGTGCAATTAGACAAACAGAAAAAAAAAAGAGACCAGATTACTACAAATACAGTCCGACTCCAAATGAATGACACAGCTTGAGATCATGTACATGTGCACGAAAAATTAGGCCTGAGTCATCTGAATAACTCTTAGTCTTTTTTTTGCCTATTACAAAGATGAAAACTAGCAGGAAAAAAAGTGACTAAAATAAAGCGTTTTAAAGAAAACTAACTAAAAATGTGCACTAACATAGCCAAATCACAGCTCACTTTTTGTATGTGATGTTTAGGGGTTGGTGAATCTTACATTGAAAACACTAATAATAAATAATGTTACCAGCAAAGTGGTTACAGCAAAAAAAAAAAAAAAAACGCACGTGCCCATGAATAATAACAAACAAAAAGTCTTATTTAGTTGATCCAAACAAATCTCTTGAATAGATTTTGATAATTCTCTGCCATGAATCTCACAAAAAAAATTCTTATTATCAATGTAGAAAACAACTGTGCTGCTTAATATTTTTGTGGAAACCATGATGCATTTAAGATTTGATGAAAATAAAGTTCAAAAGAACAGCATTTATTTTGCAACATTATACGTCTTTCTGTCTCTTTAGATCAATTTCATGCATCTTTGTCAAATAAAAGTATTAATTTATTATTGCCCCCAAACCTAGTGGACAACGTAATTGGTGTAATACATTTTATAATACAATTATTTTTGTATTATACTTTATACAGGTGAAAAAATCTCCACAGATCAGCTTATGAGCTTGCATATATTCATTTGAATATCACAGAGACATGCCAAATACTAGTGAGGTGGCATTACAAGAACCACACAGTGTGCTTTATTTCAAACAAGAACGATCGTTTACAAACTGAAAAAACAGACGTTTATAGAGACCTCCCAAGATCTAACACATGCTAGAAGATGCCATTAAGGTGGAAGAGTCTCAAGTGTCCCTTTATGATGCTGTGTAGGTTCTAAAACCAATTAACCACATCCATGTGTGGCCACAGCCCGATAGAAAGCAGATAAGACAGATGAACAGAGAGATAGGGAGGTCAACTTACCCGGCGGAAAGAGATCACGTAGAATGTGTCCCCTCTTCTGTTGAGTTCATCAAAGAAGTCATTGTAGGTGCGGTGAGGGGCGTAATACACCTGCAGCTCGCTGCTGGGAGTCCTGAATACAGGATACAAACACTTCAAACTCTGATTTACATTTTGATAACAACTGCCTGTGCTTGTTCTAATGTTATTGCTGCAGGTAAAAACTTGCACTGAATAAGGAATTTTATACATGCCGCTTAAGTTCATTTCAAAAAGCTGTATCGAATTTACTTTGCATACCTGTTGTAATAAAATACCATGTAACCCAGAGCAAGCGAAAAGTCTAATTACAATTTTCACGAATCTCTTGATAAAACCCTTTCTTTCCTGTGTGAATGTGGCCTTTCCCCTGTTGTCAGTGTGAAGCAATGGAATGACAGCCATGTTGATTTCTGGCCCAATGCACTGCTGAGGTCAGCCAAACTACAGCAGCCAGAAATATGATTTACCCTGAGGGACAGCAAGTGGCCCACCCAAAAAATTTGTAATAAAAAGATAAAACAAACGAAAACAAACAAAAAGACATGTAGGAGGATATGTCTGTAAGGTGTAAAAACTGTGTATTTTTTTTTTTTTTTGGTGCAATAACCCAGGATAGATTTTAAGTCAACAGAAATTGCATTCATAATTCATTGTACTGTAATGTGACATTTCCAAGTGACTTGATTTTATACATCTGGAATTGATAGGACTGTGAAAAGTGGGCGTTTCAAACTGCAGTTTGCAGTCTTTTGTGGAGGTCTCTCCTCTTAAGACACACCAGCATCCACTTGCAGGGTGGCTATCTGACTGCTATCAATTTCACCCTCGAGAAAATCTTGTAATTGTGTTAACTACTGGCAAAATATGTTATTAAAGACGACAAGATGTACACCAATAGCCTGAAACAATGCTTCAATAGCAATTTGGATATTGGTTAACACGAACCGGAACATTACACTGTTAGAAAAGTTATTTCAGGGGCATTACAAAGATTATGAATTAAAAAAAAAAAACAATTTCTGGGAATAGCATGTACTGATACTGATGCACAAAAAGATGAGAAATCTAATTGTGTGTGGCATAGTTTGAAATACCCCTCAAGCATTACCACCGGACTTGACAACAGCTTTGAAAAATGACATTAAAAGAAGAAAAAAGAAAGTTGGGACAGAATTCTGTAGCTCCACTCTTCAGATTTCAGCCAAATCGATCACATACTTTGGCAGATCATGTATGGGGCTTCAAACTTCACTGTGTTGTCTTGTAATACATAAATTCAAATTGTCCTCAGACCATTTCTCAGAATGCACGTTAGTGAACATTACAACATTTATTTACAACAAAGTTTACATTATAAATAAAGGACAGAAATATTTTCACACATGAGCAACTACCCAATGAAAAAGACTATACCGCACTAATACAACACTGCAGACTCAAGAACAAATGACTGACTCTCAGGGACTAAATAATACAGTTTGGCCCGGATGATGTTGCAGGAAATTCTTCACACAACTTACTTTTCAGAGGAATCCGTGTACTGGATCTGTGTCATGATCTGTGGTACCTCAGCCCGTTTATCTGCTGCTTTCTGTTCAACAAAGAAAATAAAAATGTCACTTCCTTTTACCTATTTGATAAAGCACGCACAGTAAGACACATGGAAATGTGCATGAGCTCATTTTTGCTTTTATATCTCTGCACTTGAGCTCCTGTCATTGTGTGTTATGCTGATAAACAGCATCTCTCTCAGAATTTGTTTAGTTCTGTGCTCTGTGTGGACAGTGTACAGAATCTGGGAAACAGCCATCTGTCAACACACTCATACATCCTCAATCATCCAACATCTCAGCACCCTGCATGACGACAGTATTTACATAGTGGCTCAATCCTGGTGACGGAAAGCAAACAATGTGGCGGTACCGGAGTACAATAGTGGAAGCAATCTAGTTTGGTTTTCTTGGAGTTGTTTTTGTTGTTTATGGTGAGGACATTATTTCTCTGGAGGTAGAATTTCCTGTTTATAACCACCAGGTCTTCTGGGCCGGAGATTTTGACCAGATTTTGACTAAAGACCAGAAGGTCTTTAATGTGGTGGAAATGCATGGAAGGATTCCAGATTGCGCGATGGGAACCTATCAGTGGATATGTGTGTATGCTTGTGTCTGTCAAGGCAGTTTCCCAACATAAGGTAGACACTTCAAACACAGAGCAGCCTTTCAAACAATCAACTTGCTGCACATTATGTTTCTCTAAATCATAACAAGCTGTCTATCCAACTACTTTAACTACTAGTTATCTGATAAAAACAAATGATAAGGAACTAACGCAAACAAGTACATCCTGATTAATTCTGCTTGCATAAATCGTACAGCTTCACATTAAGCCAGAATGGGGCTAAAAGAAAGGTTTCTGGAACTAGTTTAGTAAAATTATTAATATTGTTTTGAGAGGAGAATCTGCAACCCAAGCTGGTGAAATTTCTTAAACATTTATGCGATGTTATACCACAGAAAGCAGTCATGATAATTTAAGGCTCTCTGGAGTAACAGTGCGGTTAAGCATCTTGCTTAAGTGCACAATGGTGATAGATTACGAATCACCCCTTTTAGGGTTTGAACCTCGGTTTCCAGCCCAATGATCTTAAACCACTAAGCTACTCCAATCTCACCCATGCGGCTAAACTCTGCTCTTATATTGTCTCAGATTTGTGGCTGTTGGTATAACTTATAAAACTTCAGCAGTCAATATGTTGTATGGCTAGGAAATAAAATACATTTGTGTACACATTTCAAGACAATTCTTTGTGACTCTTTGACATCTTTTACAGCACCTTGTCTCCTTTGACTCATTTCATATGAGTGTAAGCTATCACTTTGACTGAACCTGGACAACTGGACAAACAGAAGTAGATAACTACATTGTACTGTTGTCATGACATTCAGCACATTCTGTCTTCTGTGCACAAGGCTCACGGCAAATAAACTGAACCCATTCATCTTCTCCCACCATTGTGATTCCAGTGTTAATACATTTATGCACCCTCTGTGTATTGAATAGTCAGACGGAGACAATTTTTAATGGTATACACTACCAGTCAAAAGTCTGGGGTCAAAATTAATACATATATTTAGCATGACCACATTACTTTGAACAAAAGGGACAGTAAATACCGTTATAATGTCATTACAGTGTTATATAATATAATATAATAAAGATTTTGAACTTTCTATTAATCCAAAAATCCTGAAAAAAATGTATCATGGTTTCCACAAAAATTATAAGCAGCACATTTGTTTTCATCACTGATAATAATAATAATAATAATTAATGTTTCTTGAGCACCAAATCATATCACAATGATTTCTGAAACATCATGTGACACTGAAGACTAGAGAAAGAGCTGCTGAAAATTCAGCTTTGCCATTACAGAAATACATGTAAAAAAAGTTGTTTTAAATTGTATTATTATTGTTTTTACTGTATTTCTAAATGCAGACTTGGTGAGCATAACAGACTTCAAAAACATTTTTTACATTTACTGACCTCAGATTTTTGAAAGGTAGTGTAATATTATTAACATTAATTTATTGCATGAATTGTGGAAACTGTTGACTGCTGAATTCTATATAGGGCTTTTAAAGCTTAAACAGAACCGGGAGGGTTTATACAAACATTCAAATCAAGTAAAGCTACTGACAGTGGTTTTGAAGAGAATTAGACTCAGTTTGGAAATGACTGTAAAAAAAAAAAATGTCAGAGAAAAGACAGATTGACTCAGCAAACTGGGGCAGGGGGCTGTTTACTTTCCCAAGACTACTGGATTACACTTAGAGTGGGTTAAAAAGGAGTGAAAGAGATGAGCAGTGTGAAAGGAGAGGATGCAAAGAGAGGGGTCTCATCCCTAATGTAAACATTTTGAAGATCTATTTAAAGAAAATAAACAGGGTTATGTCCTGGTGGTTCTCAGCTGCCTGTATCTGCGTTGGAGGTATGCAACCCAGTGTCTGCACTTGAGCCACACCGAAACAGATGTCATGCTGAAGTTGAAAGCGAAAGAAACAAGGCTCTTCAGTCACTGCACTGGACAATGTCAAGACCCTTTGGTTTCTCTTGTTTTTAGGATGGATTATCCACAATATCAGAAAGAAAACAAAAAAATAAAGAATGATAAACAATTTAGCTTTAAATGAGGAGAATTTAGTTGTTAGGTCATACCAGGATGGTTCTGCCTCTGTGCTGAGTGTTGCTCATGCGGCGAGTTTTGGTCCGCTCAACCTCGTGACGATGTACCCAGCCCCTCAGCTCATGTGCTATCCTATAGTTATGAAGAGCAGAAACATAATTTCAGATTTCATAAGATGTCATGTGGTAATAAGAAGAATTATGTCATCCAAAACGGTGTAGTTTAGTATAAAAAAAGGTATGGTCAACAAGAATGTATCTTTGTGGTCTTATGAATTTTTAATTAATGGCTGGACACTGGATTTGAAATTGCAACCAAACTACATAATAAATGAACAGAGAGAACAGAGAAGAATAAAAAAATACTGTTTGGTGCCTATTAAAGCAATAAGCTCAAAGAAGCTGTGGTTTACACTTCCTTAGCTGTTCTATGGTTACTACATATAATCACAAAGCAAAAAAAATGTATAAATTTTAACAACAAAATAGTTCAAATCATTTGTGCATGATACTGGTTAATGCGGTCTCAGGTGCGTGTTTATAGAGTATTTTACAACAGCTTAAAACATGACTCGGCCAATCATAATCAAGGAGCGGAACTGTTTTACAAAAAGCCGATCTAACGGATATTGGATGATTCAAAGACTGCTACAATTATCTTTTACTGTCATCACAACAGAGCCCAGATGTTTATGCACCAGAGTTGTTGTTCAGGGCTATTGTAATAAAAATTCATTTTCGGTTCGGTTCAGATCAGATCAGATCAGACTGGGTAATCAGATATAGCAAATGTGGACCAGATGTTCTGTAATCTAAATCTGAGAAGAACTGGCTTGTCACAGAACTGCCAGATAGTACTAACACTGTTAAATATATATTAAAACAGCATTTGAATATCAACTGATGTAAAACATGCTCAGTACTGACTTCATGCACTTGGTCCTGTTGACAGGTGGCTGGCAGGGTGGTGGAGTTCTGAAATACAGAGGATCCTTCACCACCATCAGTGCCTTCTGCTCTGATACCACATCCTCTAACCTATGAGGAAGAGAGAGAATAAAAACAACATTAAAGACAGTAAAGTGTAAGAAGCAAAGGAAATAATGGAAAATGGGGGTTCAGAATCTTTATAAGGACGTTTTAATTCCATGACAACACAAGGAATTTTATAAGGCTCTTGATTTAATCATCTCTTGGTACACTGTTGGCTTAAGAATACCATGTGCAAGTCAAGATAGTTCCTTCTTATCTTGTCTACGGGAAAAGACAAGATCTTTAAAATCAACAATGCCAACAACTTGTGCCAAGTTCATGCCTAGCGCAGGTACAGTGATCCTGTGCTTAAAATAAAGCCAAGACATCATGGACGACAAAATACTAAATCTCCATGATGTACTGTAGTCATTTACAGTTCAATGCAATAGGAAACATGTGGCCTCTGAAATGACATCAAGCACTTCTGGCTGGGGATGAGTGACACTGAAGCTCTGGGAAGCTGGATCTATGTCTCACAATCTTTGTTGACATAGAGAAGCTCATCCCACAGAAGAAGGGAAGTCTGGATTACTTTGTGGGCTTAAGGCGGCAATAAATTAAAACACCAGACTAAACTGTTCTTAATATATTCAATGCTCAACAATAAAAATACTTTACATAGGACAAATCCTGGGCTATTAGAATCACAGTCTCTGCACAGATCCAAACTCAGACTGGGACACGGGAGCAAGAGATTTCACAAGAGATTTTAAAACTCTTGCAGGTGTTTATGAACTCCCTTTGGAAAACCAACATCTGGATCTCAATCTATATGCTTTTATTCATTCTCCACTGCTGAATTACATAATTCCATTTCCTGCTTTGTTCCCCAGTTGGCTAAAAAACTAACCATTTCAAACAATTCAACCCTAGGATGCATTTCAAAGAACCAATTACACAGTTTAAGCTGGAAAAGAAAACTTTAGTTGAACGTAGGAACGGATGTTAGTGGAAAAAACACAGCAGTAATGGAAACACCAGAGAGTAAAGAACAAGGCAAGGAAATAAAAATGGACCTAAAATTGAGCCTTGTGGAACACCACTTGTTTTAGCCCCAAAAAATTCCCACAATCTTAGCAACGCTGGTGATCTTGTCTAGCCCAGGCCCCGGGAGGTTTGAAACATGACCCCTGGGAGTGAAGTAACTTAAATTTGACTAGATGCTTGATGAATGTCTTTGAGAAAACACAGTTACAGGTTTAAAAAGTATGTATTCAAATATCAGTCTTTTCATGTGGGTTTTCTGAACTCTTATGAGTTTTATGTTGTTGAAGCAATTTTTTGGACATGAGAAACCAGTATTGCCTTTCAAAACATTGCCCTGGGTAGATAAAATAACAAACTTAGCTAGCTATCCAGCCATAGTATGTAAACTCGTCTGTGGGGCAGAACAAGGGCCCTTGTTCTCTTACACAGGCATTTGGACAGAGTCACTCAGCACCTGTGCTGACGTGTTTTCCAAAACATTAATGGACTCTACTAGATTTGAAAGGTAAGGGTCTTGGATGTTTCCAGCCAAATACAGAGCATTAAGCATGACTAGGCGTTTGTGCAAATGTAGAAAACTACAGAATAGCATTACCTGTTCACAGGGTTAGAGGGATCAGTCTGAGGCCTGTCTGACTCCAAGTTTCTCTCCGACTCTGGGGAAAAGCCCAGCAGGTGTCTGCCACTGAACGCAGGGGCAGTAGGAAATGTAGACCCTCTGTCTCCTCCAAGCAGACTGGGTGGGACAAACAAAAGGAAACAAGTCAGGATATTAAATAAACCTTTATATGACACATTCCTTCTGGTTCCTTCAGAACAGATGCATATGGGTTGTAGTCAGGCTTTAGAAAATGAATCTTACAATGGGACCAAGTTTTCCTTGTGCTACCAAGTACTTTCCTATACAAATTATTTAGTATGAACATTCATTTACCAATCTAATGTGCAATCATTTTACAATCCATGACAAATGAAAATACAGAAATGGAATGAATAAATTATTTACCTCATTGGACCCAAGTTAAAGACCAAGAAGACCATGACCGCCATAAGACACACAGCTCTCCGTTTTGGCGCAGTTGCTTTCAGCACAGAGTTCTTAAGAGAAAAGTAATAATAGTGAAGGATAACATGTCATTTTACCAGAAGTACAAGTTAAGACATTTTGATTTGAAATGATGAGGTCAACACATTATTAGAAATTATTAGAAATATTAGGAAATGTAACATGAATGGATAACCGTTCACAATATGGTCAATAACATGCATTTAGATATGGTACATTTTCATTTCATGTTGACTTTAAGTGGGTCTGCTAATAATCTAAGATCTTTCTTAAAATTAAAGCCTGCAAAGAGATCAAGGTAGATGGACTCCAACCTCACTCATCAGGCCTTCCACTTGTCTTTTCAATGTGCCATTTTCATTCTTCAGCTTCTTGTTCTCTGACAGCGCTGCCTTCAGATGGGCCTCCAGCGTCAACAAATACTCCTTTTTCTTCTTCCGGGAGAGAGAAGCAGACTCTCTGTTCTTTATCATGCGCTGCTGTCTCCGAGACGCACTTGACTAGAAGAAAAACAGTTAGGTCAAAACTAGTAATTACACTAGTCTTTGCTTATGAGATGTGACACACAGGCATGGTAGTTTGCTGTTGAACTTCACTTCCACCACACAAATGAGATCTTTGTTTCAGGCACTTGTACCAGACACAGACTAACCGATTCCTGCAGGAAAACTGTGTCATGGCGACTGTTTGGCAACATGGTTGAGTCATACTAAAGGTTGTTTATAGTGCAAGCAAATTAAAAAAGTGATTGAAGCTAGTTCGATTTTTTCACTAGCTCTACCTTTTGTCAAGACAAATGGAGCATGGCTGGACATCCATATGTGCCCGTGGCCCCGATCCACACACACTTCACCTAAAGATAATAGCAGACAGGACCCTCCAGTATAGAGGAATGTGAAAAGAGAGACAGACCTTATGTCCTATTTTCCATTCAAAGCCATAAGAATGTTTCTGTTGCTCATTACAGGCTGGAAAAATGAAAAAAAAAAAAAAGTATTAGCAAAAATAATGACGGAAATAAAAAGATAAGTAAATAATGATAAAAATCCATGATACCACCATAAACTTAGCTTCATGATACACTACTGTTAAAAAAAGTTTTTTTTTAATTTAATTTTTTTTACTTTTACTCAGCAAGGACAAAAATAATTGATCAAATTTTCAGTAAAGACATTTGGGTAACACTTTTTTTAAGGACCAATTCTCACTATTAACTAGTATGTTATTAGCATGCATATTACTAGCATATTGGCTGTTTATTAGTACTTATTAGGCACATATTAATGCCTTATTCTACATGACCATATTCTAGATCCCTTAACCCGACCCCGTACCTAAACTTAACAACTATCTTACTAACTGTTAATAAGCAGCACATTAGGAGTTTGAGGGAAAACTCTTAGTTAATAGCAAGTGTGTTCCCTAATCTAAAGCGTTACAAGATTTCTATTTCAAATAAATGCTGTTCTGTTAAACTATCTATTACTCAAAGAATCCTGAAAAAAAGTGTCATTGTTTCCACAAAAAATATTAAAGCAGCACAACGGTTTTCGACATTTCAATATTTTCCAATATCACTGTTACTGTGTTATTGTTAAGCATAGGAGACTTCTTTTTACTAACCCCACACTTTTGAACAGTACTGTATATATTTTAGTGGTCAATGGAAGTGTTACCTAAATAAGCTTTAAGTTGAAAGGATTTGAACTTTCTTCATTCAAGTATATAGCAGTTGTAATTGGATATCGCTCATGCACTGGTGTTAGTCAAAAGTTTCAAAAACAACCACATTTTATAGGCACAGACATAACAATGAGCCTGTTTTTTTACAAAAAAAAAAAAACTTCAAACAAGTGATGAATTTATGTGTGCCCCACATTAACAATGTTCTGGAACAGGATTAAAACTCTTACCCAATTAAACAAAGTTAATTAAGCTTACATAAGCAGGGTCTGCATATAATCAAACCACCACCCAGACCTGACAAAACTCAGGGGTTAGATGCTTGCAGCAGACATGTCTGAGAACAGACCCCACCCTAAAGAAAGTCGAAAGACGAAGGTGCACAAAAGAACTTTACTGCAATAGACTAAAGAAAAACTGAGACTACTAGTGGGGTGGGGTTGACTGTTCTCACAGCCAGACCATTTTAAGACTGTGGCCTAATAGTCCTGGTGATTAAACCACTTGGATCTCCATGTGCCTGTTTGTGCTCCCATCTCATGAGAAAACACTCCTAAAACCGGGAACTGGGCCACGGCCAGGGCCTGGGAATGAATAACATGTTTGGTTACAAGAGCGTGGGGTGCCATCACCATGGCGATCGAATCGGGTGGGAGGGGAGGGATTGGTGGATGCTGGCACAGATAACCAAAATTCAGCATTACTGAGGATTTGTGTAGAAACAATGTATGACATTTCAGTCCCATATATGACTGAGGGAATGTCCTTTAACCAAAACCTTAGTATATTCAAACCAAATGTCAATCACCCAACACTCAGACTAATGGTAGCCACTTGATAAATTACAAATATGAGTGATGCGCACAACTTAAGGAACCTTAATAGCAAAGCCAAGTAGGCTCAAAACATGTAAAACCATCTTTTAACCAACCAATTTAACCAAGTCTCTGACACATTCTTGGTGAATTTATTTGTTAGATCATGGTTATTACCCAAATTCACAAAGCCGATATAGCAGTATTCTACTAAAATGACTGTTGAAACTGTGCATGACAGCTACTTTGTTTGGCATTGCCTTCAGAAATACATCACAGTTTATTTCACCCTAAGGAATCCAGTTTAGGAAAGATGTGCTAAAGTGAGTTACTCATAATGCAGAGTGTCGTGAGAAAAAAAATAAATAAATAAAAGATTTTACTATTCATTTCTATGGGTTTAGAAAAGTGCTTTAGATACAAATGTTAAATACATTTGCCTGTTGTGATACAAATGTTAAATACATTTGCCTGTTGTGTCCAACTCGCAATAATTTTTTTAACTTCACCTAGAACAAATAGTCTCTAAATCTGCATTCTGGAGCAATATCCTAGTTTCTAGATGCCATTCACAACCAAAACTATAATTAAAGGAACAATTTTCCCAGGAATGAAAATTGTGTCATTTTTAACTCACCCTCATGTTGTTCCAAACCCGTACGTTGTTATTTTTCCATGAAACACAAATACAGAATTTTTACAGAATCTTCTCACATATCCTTTCCATACAATGTGACCAAAAAGTACTATTAAAGAACCATAAAAGTAGTCCATCCTTTTTATATCTTGGCTGGTATGTAACTATCTATTAGAGGTAAGTAGGTGATACATAACTTTTATTGGGTTAACAGTCTGACGATGGGGGTAATGATCTGATGCTGCGGTAACCCAGAATTACGGAGTTGCTCAGATCATAGTCCTTCCCTATTACTACGTAACTGCTAGTTTAATCAAGGCAGACTATGATTATCTAATATCTAGAGAGAAGAGCGGTCAAAGTTAATAACATAATTTACTACATTTACTATAACATAACTTACTTACATAACATACATTTTTTGAAGACACATGGCCAATGCATTTTTTTAAATGAAACTAATACTTTCAGTTAGCAATAGTGCATTAATTTAATTGAAACTGACATCAAAGGCATGTATAATGTTACAAAAGATTACCATTTCAAATAAATGCTGTTCTTTTGAACTTTCTATTCATCAAAAAATAGAATGTCTATTCATCCTGAAAAATGCACCACGGTTTTCATAAAAAACATTACCCAGCACTCCCAAATATAGAGTTTCTAAATATTATATAAAAACAATATACATATTCTACACATACATAAACATCTATACAGAAACATACACAATATATTTGTGTGTGTGTGTGTGTGTGTGTGTATCATAATGATTCAACGTAATGATACATATATGTGTATAAACACACATGTATATATACACATTTTTATACATATTATATACATACATACATACATACACGCATACATTAAAATGTGTACGTATTAGTGATGCGCGGATGGCGGTTATATCCATCACAAGCAACCATACATAAACACACACACTCAAAGACACCTGCCCCACCTGCCAGTTTTACTGTTGCACTGCAATTCCTCCTAAACCCCCTCAAACCCAAAATCTCCTCTGAGGCCAAACCACAAGCAGCCCTAGTTAAACCACAGCTGTGCTAACCCTCCACAAATACACACACACACACACTCAACAGCTCTCTATGGGCTGTGACAGTTTCAATGGGCCTTCACATTTTACCACTGCACACTCATGACATTAGCACAGGGAAAAAAAATAAGACAGGAAAGATAAACAGACCCTGACCTATTTTTAATCTTAAAAATTAACTTATTGGCATCAAGTGATTGTGTTTTTTGAAGATAACAGTTTCTCCCATGAAACCTGTTGGCTTTTAACCAAGGGATACAATCCACTGAATAAATATTTCTACAAAACGGTTCAACGACAATCCTTACGTCACTGTCTGTGACATGGGTGGGTTGTCTAAATCAGACAAAAATACAGGTGTGGGCGGTTGGCGGGTGGATAATTTATTTGAAGCTGCGGATTCGGGTGACGTTTTAGCTCATCCGCGCATCACTAGTACGTATATATGATCCTACAAGCAGGAAAAAAATCCTCATCCTTGAGCCCGATTACATAAAATGTATGAAATGCATAAAGGCATCACTTCATTTTTTCCTTTCTCTCTGCATGTGGCCTGCGTGAGTGTGAGAGTTAATGTATAAGCGTGTGTGTGTGTGTGTGTGTGTGTTTGCCACGTAGGAGTACAATACCCCAACCAAGAGTCTGGAGCTCAGAATAAAGGACAAAAACAGAAGCAGGAGAGAGAGTGAACATGTGGCTGCACTCTGCTAAAAAGTTTTTTTCCTTTTTTTCTGAAAGCCGACAGACGTTGAGGCTACAGAGGCAAGTCTTTCATCATATTCCCCTTAATGTCAGATCAATCTAATTCAGTCGTCGCTTACATACTAAACACATGAGATATTCTTTAGCCTATTCACACCTCCAAACATATAAGTCTACATTTGAAACTTATTTTGGAGAATGATATTTCTAAAATTGCATAAGATGATTTATAATTACAGACTAGAATAACATTTGAAACCTGCAGAATTGCAACATGCAAAGAAAATGTGGTTTTTACAAGGAAACCACTGGTGTATATGGAGACAATAACTGTTGCTATAAATGTGTGAAGTTGTTTTGCTTCTCTTTCTGCCCAGACATTCACGACCGAGTCTAAATGACAGCTTGTGTGAACTGAATACATTGAACACTGCGTATAAAAATCACAGAGGCCATGAACTACCACATAAATGTGCAGATGGGAATGAAATGCACATGCATGGGGCTGTTGCACAGCTGATACTAATCCACTAAATAATGATAAAATATGGATCTCACTCAATGCGTCATATTTTAACACTGTCGGAAACAGAACTCACGGGACGCTGCACCATGGGAGTTTTAAACATATGAACTTTATATACATGGTCCATTCAGTTGAGCAACACCAGAGCAGTAAATGCTCATTCATAACAACTGTGCTATGCCACATTGCGTTTTTAATGGCATGTGCTGAAGAATGCTTCTGTGCATGCAATACAATTAGTTATGGATGGATATCCTGGTGATTTGGAGCAGGCAGCTGCAATGTGATATAGAATTCTTTTTTTTCCTGCCATATGTCTTTTAGGTGCTTCCAAGTGCTACATAATGATTGCAAAGTAAATACTGGAATATAATGATATTATCGCATTAATAAATGCATTCATATGACTCCATTATTAGGGTGTACTATGTAGACAATGTACTGCCCACATACTGTAGGTTGGACAATGAATCACACCATGTACTGACCAGGCAATGATAATGAAGACGAATTAATGATAATGAAGATGAATCATTATGATAATTAACACTAGAACCGCCAGGGGTCGCTGTATACCTAAAAGCGCCAGCGGGTAAATTTTACCCACGCACATGACAACTGTTTTTGAATGGCTAAAGAACATATTATTTCACTGTATTATGCCACTGTCTTCACAAAGTGTCTACAGTCATGAAATGATTATGTCTAGTCATCAACTATATTTTTGTCCTGTTGTTTTATGTTCTAGGCTTTTTTATGCAGGCTACACTTGTCACTTTTCATAACGGTCAATATTAAGCTAAACAAGCCTGCACTGACAACGAGAATTAGAAGGAAGTAAATACATATTTGGGTGGTGTAATAGGCTATTATAATACAATGTCATTAATCAATATTTTAAGATAACCCATGTTATTTAAATTACTAAAATAGCCTACAGACAATAATGAGCAATAATAATTCACCGCGCATAGGATGATGCGATGACAAATTCAAGTGCACAGCTTCACCTAATTAATTATTAATTTGTTTAGTTATATCATTTATAATTTGAATTATACAAGAACACCAATAAACTTCGGGTAATCAAAAAAAAAGGTTTTATTCATTAGCCTACATCTGATCGGATTTTTTTTTCTTCAGGAAACAGGCAGACTAGAATAAATAGCAACACAGAAGCGAACAATAAACGATAGAAATGGCAAAACAAAAATTAAATAATGAATCCAAATTTTGAACAATTATGAGTAACATTAGGATAAAACGTCTAAATATGATATATTGATCGCCGTCAAGATGCTGAGCCGACAGGACGCTTTACTTATCTCCTCGCCTTCTTTTACTCATTTTGTCTTTATTTATGAAACTGATAACCGCTAATTCAGTGAGTGAAAGGCGTTGCCTAGCAATGTACTATGTTAAAACATAAGCGGCACGAAAATGACAAAGCGAATATACAGGCATTATATACGGGTACATTTGATAATATAGCTGGCGCTTATAGGTATAAATGCCCCGTTTTTTGATCTGGTTTTATCTAAACAGTTTTTAAAAACAGGGGATTGTAAATCACACAATTTTAGTAAAAGTCAGTGACTGGAAGACTTGAATATTTTATTAAAAATCTTTTATGTACGTTTTAAAAACAGCCATGGGTAAAATTTACCACGTGGCGGTTCTAGTGTTAAGATGCATCCCCTAGTGAAAAATAAATATACTAAAATGTATTTGAAATACATTTACTTCATGCCAAGTATACTACAAATACATTTACATATTTTTGTGCTTAATAAAAAATACCCTGCAATTGTACTTTTAGTATAATAAACTGGTATACTTAAAGTCTGCTAAATTGGAACAACTAACTAATTTGTAATTAATGCACTTTAATTGTGCAGAAGTAGTGCTGAAGTCCAACTACAGAAATACTAAAATATATTTGATTGTGCTATAGAACTATTGCAAGTATGCTTCAGGTACACTTTAAATACCTTACATTTAAAGACCAATATTATTCAAAGATCATACAATCCTCATCAATATTGACATTAAAACACTTTTTAGGCTTAAAATTAAGAAATGTGCATTGTGCACAAGCACTACTCCAAATAAAGTTTAATTATCATTTTTATATCAGTAATTTTCGAGTGATATGTCAGTAAATATGTTAATAGATTTGAACTATACTTAGTATGAAATAAATGTATTTTAAATATTTTTTTTTTTACTACAGTCATTAGGTTACTGTTGACAAAAATCTATCAGGTGAAAAAAAATAAAACTACAAGAACACAGTGCTAAAAATGTCTAAATACTGATGGTGTGAATATGCAAATACCATAACAACATTATATACATATTTTAATATCCTAAACAGTCTTAAAAACATGTAAACCAATAAGCTAACACGCAAAGCAAGAAGACTTCACAATAAAGTAATATCTTAACAATAGCGAATACTTTCACATGCTCAATTTTCACATGCTGTATAAAAATGATTACATCAATGTTTATACATGACTACATTCTTGAAAATTTGTGTCATTTTAGACAGTCACTAAATGAAGCATTACATTTGTTGACTAAATTTAGTATATGCCATGTGTCAAATAATATTACATGACAAAATATTGACTAAATTTAAGGCACATTTTCATCAAAACACAAACAATGAGTAAAACTGCAAAACTCAACATTTCAGTCTAACAACTAGACGGTTGACATGGATTAAACATTTGAAAGGTGTTTTATCTGGCTGACTGTGATTTCTCACACAACTGTTGTTAAAAAGTCTGATGTTTAGCAGTAATTCCTGACATTACCCAGCGATGTTTACTACATGGCATGTGTTTATCAGTACTTCTATGGAGGTCCGTTCCCTCACTGTTCTCTCCCAATCAATGCCACCCAATCTACAAATGAACCAAACTTATGTACACACAAGTGCTCGTTTTTTTTTTTTTTTAATTCAGAGAATTTGAAAAGAGCTGGCAATGCAAGCTGTAATATCCCCCAATGCGGGAAAAGACAGCACTAAATGCACAAGAATTTGGGACTAATCCTGGACTCTAATTAATTAATCTGAGGTCAGTTGAATCTACAGTATGTCAGAACAAATACTTTAATGGAAAATAATGAGCTCACTGTTGGTCTGTAACTAAGGACACAGGGACTGATGCTAACAGTAAAAACAATAATATTATGAAATATTATTACAATGTAAAATAACTGCTTTCCATTTTCATATATTTCAAAATGTCATTTATTCCTGTGATGGCAAAGCTGAATTTGTCATATGATTCTTCAGAAATCTACTATTACTGCCAAAGAAAAGGGGTTTTCAACAAGAGCTTCACGACCCCTGGGGAGACCACAGCAGTACCGCAGGGGGTTCGCCAATTGTTTGATTTCAAATTATTTTTTGTAAAAAAAAAAAAAGTGACAAAAATACAATAAACACCTTTATATGGTATATTATAAAGACAACTTAAGATTCGAGTAACTTTTTAAATGCAAGCATCGTAAAAGTATTTAAATACATCAATATGGTTCTGCATGTGTTTAAAATGCAACACTCAATTTGATACAATATGTATCAGGGGTCCCTTCTTTGCCTCTTTATCCAACGTTAACCTAACTATAGCAATATGTGCTCTTCTCACCTAGAGTTCCTAACGCGTCTCTCTCCTATTTCTACAATAACACCCCCTCCTCCTCTCTGAACTATAAACGGTCTAATTTCTCACATCTGGGTAGGGCTTTTCGCTGATGTCAGGGCAGCACATATGGAAGAACACATGCTTTTGATTAAGAAACCATTTGATGAGTAAATACTATCAAAGTAAGACCAGATCCATGGTCATTCAGGTTCCCTCTCTATCTTTCCTGTTCTCCATATGTATTTAAAGTCAAAACTAGCACTATTAAACTATAACCATTATCAAACAGGTTTCCAAATCACCCCATTCTACTGTACGGAAAACAGGAAAGCCCCACCCCAAACTCATGCTATTGGTCGAGCCAGTGTTGCCATGTCGAGACACCCAAACAAACAAAGCAATGTGGAAAGTACTGCAGTCACACTTTTTGGGGATGTCAATCAATTTCCATTTTTGGGAGAGGAAATAACACAGCAGCAGCTGTAAAGCTTTGAGCAAATACACTAGAATTAGAGACTGATGCTATACTAAGTATTACTGAGATGCAGTACTATTACTGGGTTTCTTCCATACTGAAATTGTACATTAAACATCTAAAGAAAAATAATCTTTTATCACAATTACATGTTACTGTTACAATATAATTTCTGGAAATGTTGAGAATTTTTTTTACCAGTTAAACTACTTTTCAAACTTTCTGGGTCAGTAAAAAAATGTTTTTTTTGGGGGGGGGGGTGTACATATGTAAGTACATAGTACATTATGTAATGCAACTTTTAACATGCATTACATAGATCAAAAGCAACAAAGACATTTATAATTTTTATAATGTAAAAAAAAAACTGTTATTTTATATTGTAATTTCACAATATTTTTAATGCAGTCTTTGTCTCGTTGAGAGTAAAGAGACTCATTTAAAAAAAAAAAAAAAATCTTACACCAAACTTTTGAACATTAGTGTAAATAGTGTAACTAATTATTTAATCATGAATATTAGTGTATCTATCACAACTTGAGAAAATACTATATTACAAAAAGTGGCTGATGGTTTTTTTTTTAGGGCTGTGCGATATTGAAGAAAAATGCGATATGCGATAACTCATTAAATAATGCGATATGCAATACGATAATGCTTAAAGTGCCACATGCTCAGATTAAACAGTTTTACTCAGCTGTTGCTGATTCAGTTCTGTGAACTTCT
>NW_015649445.1:5087-13568 GCF_001515625.1 Sinocyclocheilus rhinocerous | reverse complement strand
GTGTTTTACTCGAGCATTACATAAAAATGTCATTTTAACATGAGTTTAGGAACTGAATAATAAAAAGGAAAAATAAAACACTGCTTAGTATTTACTCTTTGAATTCAATATGCACTGATTTTTTTAAGCTACAAAAGTTATTTAGGTAAGAGCAGTGAGTGATTTGCTTTGTCTTTTGTTCATGGCCCCAAATATTGCAAGCTGTAGCGATATGCATATTGCGATATGTACATTTGCGATATTTCGATAATTTCGATATATTGTACAGCCCTAGTTTTTTTGTATGTGGGCCCAAAGTGAATTATCAGGCCAAAAATGTTCTGTAACAAGGTACTCTGTATGAGAGCAAGTTTTAGTAGCAATAACTTCACTGATAGCTGATATTTAAAATTCCTCTTGAAGATCATTACAGATCATTCACAATGAGACCATGCAAAAGTTATTGCTATAAAAACTTAAATATTTTTAAGTATTATTATAAGTATTATAATATAAAAACCACACTTGCCATCTAATCTACAAGCCAAGGCAAATCATGTTGCCTTGTACATCAGTCCATTGCCGTTCAACAAAATTGCTGCTCTTCTGGTCTCGTTATTTTACAGGTCATTTGAAACCAAAAAAAGAATTTTACATGGAATACCACCAAGACTTTTACTTTCACTGTCAAGCATCTGGCTTTCTGAAAAACTGAATCCTCATAACAGCTATTTCGTGATACAGGAAAACTACACACTAAATTGGGATACTTAAAAAAAAAAAAGAAAAAAAAAAAGTTGTCACTAGTTGGTGAGTTGCTATAAACGAATTGGCTTAGAAATCTTACACAACTTTTTAGAGATGCTGCTGCTAAAAAAATATCAAAACTGAGCTTGTTGAACTAGATGAATGACAGCTGACTGGAACCATATGCATTGATGATTTAGAAGTCACAAAATACATCAAAAGCTCCCTTAACCAATTTAATACCCAGTGTTTTGCGGTCATGTAGAAACTTACATCATCCTCAGGAGTGGAATTCTGCAGTGTCATGGCAACCACAGGAGATGCTGTTACCGGTGCAACAACAGAGATGGATCTGTCCTGAGCCAGTGTTGGCAATGTGACTACATGCGTGGGCACCGCCTGAGGTGTCTGAAGCTTGACAACCCGAGTAGGCTGAGATAGCAGCATTCGCTGACCTGCAAGAGAAACATACACTGTTTATACACTTCACCATTCAAATGAAGCAAGAAATGTGTTGAGTGCAATTTGTTGCTATTTTTCTTCATTAATCTCCACACACTGAAAGTAAAGTTTTCACAGCACAAACTGGTTTAAGAACCATAAGGAGAGAAAAACTGTTTTAATCAAAAAAGGAAACAGTTGTGCCAAGCACTATCCTTCATCCAGAGCCAAACACGTCACCTCCAGGTAACACGGACAAACACAATTTGTCAGGCGTGACGGGTTGCTGTTGGTGTTGAGTTAAATGAGAGGAATTTGCGGTGGCTCCCCAGCAGGGGTCATTCCGAACGACTTCCATTCTCTCAGCCACCCACTGACTTCCCCATCAGTCTCCCAACAAACTACAATTAACCTCGCATCAAAACTCTGCGGTTAGCCAGAAAATAATTACTGTAGCAGAACGCAATCAGTTCAAAGTGCACTTCCACAATCTTTCGCACAGATGGATTCAATACGTATATAAGCAGCTTGTGGCAGCTCTCTCTTTTAGCAAAAGGCTCCTACTGAGAAAATGAGGAAAAAAAAAAAATACAAATAGTACACACAAATAGTGCTTTGTGTGATGTACCATTTATAAACCAAACTGCACGCAAGGCCTTATTCTAAGAAACAGGTCATACAGTTCTCAAAAATTGAATGAGAAGTGATTGTTTGGACGCACTGGAGTACCAAGTCTCTAGTGTTTTAAATAAGATGAGTACAGGATAAGATTTCAATTCAAGCGGCTCTTGCCTTCTGCTCCACTTGTGTTTCCAGGTGTGTGAGGTAAATGTTTATACTACGCATGAGGAAAATGATACTGAAGCTCACTGATTCCTGACAGCCATAGTTTAACACTCAAGACATTAAACAGAGTCACCCATTTCATCAGAGAACTCAGAAATCTTTTTCCTACTGTGCTCAATCACAATAAATCAACACGTAATTAAACATACATACATATATATATATATATATATATATATATATAATGCGAATTCATTTGGCGACTGTTAATTACTCTATTTGTACATTTACATTAACACATTCATTCTTAGAGTAATCAGTGTTGATTTTCACACACATTTTGTTTATTATGTTGAGTACATACATATGTAAACAAACTTTTATTTTGGACTATTAATCACAATAAATCGATTTGACAGCACTAATATAAAATAATAATAATAACAATTTTAGAACATTATCTTATATCATATCAAAATAATATCAAAATAATAATTATTATTTTATTTATTATTATTACTGTTATTGTTGTTATTATGAATTTTAATAATGTAATAATAAATCTTATGCAGTTTGTTATTATGGTACTATGGTTATCATGTCTTTGCACATGACATTAAAGACAGTATTTCTGTCACAAAATAAAGCAATTCCCAAAGTTTACAAAGTTCATGGCACTGAATATTTATAAGATGAAGCATTTTGTTTGAGGCAAATAATCAGCTAATATGCTAGCAAATAGCTAGTTCACTTGCTACAACTACCCGTCACATAAAAAATGTCACAAAAACAAGCATCAAGAAAACAAAAGGATGAAAAAAAAAAAAATCAGTCAGGTAGGTCATTCACATCTACTTCGATACTGCTTTTTTCTAGGGCAAGCGACAAGGCAGACTGTACTGACACAAAAGGATGCACCAGCAGTTCAAGAACATTTCTCTGTCTGCCTGACGATAGACTTTAAAATGAGTCGCCCACTAATAGCACAAACAAAAATTGATGCCTAGTGCCATCTGCTGGTTTTTTGTAAGCATGCAGCGAGGGCTGCAATACAACCTAAAATACACTACTCATTTCAACTTGCAACAAAAACGTGATCAACAAAAAGAATAAAAGTGATCAAACATACCAAGACTTCCTATTACATATCAGACTTTATCAGATTAAAGTGTGGCAGAATGGGTTTCTTCATTACCTGTAGGGGGTGCTGGTTGAATGGTGACTGGTGGAGGTTTTACTACAGGCAGAACTGTAGTCTGAAGAGGCTGGATGATGATGGTCTTAGTCTGAAGGGGGGCTGCAGCATGGGAGATAGGCACCGCAGTAATGAGCGGTTTAGGCTGAATGGAAACCTTGGGGCTATACTGAATGGGCCTCTTCGCTGGCTGGAGAGGCTTTGCTGTGTGAACAAATTGTATCATCTTACTACAAATTGAAGACGAATGATTCAAATAAAGACATTAATGTACTTCACCTACCTTTTGACTGACTGGTCCTCTTGGAAGGCTTCATCTCAGCAGGCGCCTCAGCAAAGCCACTTGAGTCAGAGCAGACAGACAGCGGAGAGGGCTGAGAATGCCAGGAGGCTGGAGACGGTGCCTCATCCTTAAAAAAAATGTTGCGAATATAGCAGCATAATGTAGGAATATCATGAAAAGCCATCAGTGCCCTTACATAGAAGAAAAAAAAAAAAGAGAACTGAAAGTGCACTCAAGCATGGGAATACTGGGGTGTGAATCCAGATGGTCAAGAAGTCCACGTATCATTACTTAACTGTTTGCAGACTTTGCACATATCAAACGACTGATCAATAAATGCATAAATACCTACAGAACACCTGTGATACCACCCACCTTATGTTTGAATGTGTATTCAAACATTGCCTTGCTAGTTATAACCGGTCATGTGTGTCATGTTTCTTCAAACATGTTAAAAATAGTTAAACTTATAATAATGTGCTTCCTATACGTCCCTTTCTGTATGTGTATATGTCCCTTTGCAGGATGTTGCATCATTCAGTAACAGAACAACACGTGTTAACATTCAGTGTATGCAAACTATAACAAATATATGTCATGTTAAATTATACATTAACTTCATCAAGACTGTGAGGTGACACTAAGATTCTAGTGTTTAGGATTTCGCTAAAACAATGTGTATTTGTCATAGTGACATTATAGTTCTATGAAACCTTGAAAGGGACACTAGCTGATTTTGAAGAGTCAATGCACATATTACAAAATAAGACTGGACACTTCTCAATGTGAGACTGATTAATTAGTTTGATGATGTGCCGAGAGCCGATTAAGACATTCATTAACACACTGGAGTCTTAATTAGACACCTAATTCACATGGGTGTATGTGCGTGTCTGCCCTCTTGATCTCTGAACTACAGCAGCTGGCAGGATCAGTGAAGCTCAAACACACTCCATCTGCGCCTCTGACTGATTAAGTCAATAAAGACAAAAAAAGAATTTGTGTGTGTATATAACAAAAAATAAATTAATTAATTAAAATAGATTTTATTTATAGTTGTATAAAAATTATATTTGATGTATCTTATAATATACATTATATTATAAGATACGCCAAATATAATTTGTATACAATTTTGTCTCATTAACTATTACATATATCTTTGCATATTGATACATGTAAAAAAAAATTGTGCGCAGGTTAGTTTGTCTGTGATTGTAAACAGCGTGGAATCCAAAAACACTGGACATTTTTCAAATCACTCCCTGACAAATAAGATGCACATTTCAGTGGGTAGAAATGCTCAAGGACTGCGTATTTGTTTTGGGGTGGAGTTTGACTCACTCACATGTGTGGAGCATGGTGAGTGGGGCTCCACTGACGCTGGTGAGGACACTGAACTGAGCGTGTGGTTTGGTGACAGTGAGTCCACGGTTACATCACCATCTGTGAGAGCAGATAAAGAGAAAAAGGATAGAAATGCTTTCGTACATTTCGCTTTGGTAATACTTGAAATAGTTCTCAGAAATATCAAGTTACTTTAAATTTATTGCTGCTATAGACATTTAGGAACATTTGAAAAGATTCTCCAGTCCACTGAAAACTTAAAATTAGTACCTGATCGAGGGCTACCGTTTTCTCTCCAGCCATCCGAGTTCCACGCTGGGGGCTCAAAGTCAAAGTTCAGGTCAGGAACAGAGGTGTCCTAATAGAGAACAGATCCAAAATGCTTAAATTGCTTACATTTTTCTACAAATCTCTGGTTAAAGCTACGGTCAAACCCAAAAAAAAAGCAATAAAAAAAAAACTTGTTAGTCTTTAAAAGATGCAATCTGATTTTCAAAATGCAATTCGAAAAAAGACAAATAAACCCATATTTGATAAACATGTAATATTTTGACAGATTGTCTTTGCAGGGGTTTGACTCACATAGCCTACACTTTCCACCAGAGCCTCCAGAAGCTCATCAGCATCCCCAAGATCTTCCAGCTCATCAAACAAACTGATATCTACACAAGTAAAAGACATGGTTGTGAATTTAAGTATTACCAAAGGCAGATTGATGCCAAACAAAGAAGTAAAGCCAACAAACCAAGTGCTGAAAGCATGAGAGCAAGACAGGAAATAAAAAAATTTATCAATCTTCTTTTGAGTTGTGGGTTTGTAACCAGGTCATACTACCTGCAACAATTCACCCTGAGGTGTTATGTAATTTAGTTTCAATTCCAGTTTATTTTATATGTTAACCAAACCCTAATTGACACACTGTAATTTACTAGTATCCTGTGTATTCACAATACGATATGAACTATACGAATGAATATGAATATAAATATATGAACATGAACACAAAGTATAATCCCAAATAAATGTGTAATGATACAAAGTTAAATAAACGAAGTTGTATTCTATCATGTTTATATTTTTGATTCAACTACATTTTAAAATTGAAGCCATAAAAACAACACTGCGGAAGAGTGGGAGACAGGTTCACCAGTTAGTCAATCTAAGTTACAGCAAATGGACAATGACTATATACATATAAATCGCTTCATAAAGACACTCTTTACGTACAGACACTTTACTAGAAGTAAATACAGAAGTTGGCGTTTATCGCGAGCAACACGCGCAGTGATGGATATTTCTAGAAAGCGTATCTTACCCCACTCTCCATCCTGATCGATGGAAATGTCCCCCGCTTCCTTATTCATTATCGATGGATTTACGAAATCTAACATCAAATCTGACGACATTATGCCACGAACACATTAGTAAGTATTAAAAGTGAGTCGGACTAGTTATCAATGAGTTCTGCGTGAAGTTGTAAACACTCGCATTTCCCGATTCTGATGAAACTACATAACAACAATGCTGCAAGTACAGGTCCAGTTTTACGGTAACTCTACGGGTGCCGGAGTGGGTCATACACAAGCCTTCTTGTAACCGGCTTGTTTTTCATCTCTACACCACATGGTGGTAGTAGACAGTCGGTCTTCCAGCAATTTCGCACTCTCATTAGTCTCATTTTGGCGAAACGGTTCATTTGAACAGTTAATTTAAAGAGCCGGCTCAAAAGCTGTTCCAGCGGTTCTTTACGCCATCACGTGGACCATTCCTGTCGTGTTTACATTTTCTGAAACGTCTCAGTAAAGACCCCCACAACCCCGTTACGGCGCCCCTGTTTATTAATAACTGTATATCGTAATTTCATGTGTTCCAGTTCCGTTTGTTGCAGTTAAGCTTCAACCAATTTAGAACCTAAAGATAGGCCTAATTTGCATTCAGGTTAAACAATAATCTCTATTTCACATTGTAACAAAATCTCGTAAACCAACTTACGCGTGCTGACAACCTGATATAAACACATTTCCAGTGCGTTTTATTTGTAACTTCAGCTCAAATAACTCGGTTGACTCCAAATGTAGCTCTTATCGGTTCTCGGACCAATTCTGCCCAACTCGTGATTCAATTGTTCATCGTTAACAAAAGAACGATTCATTATTTGCATTTGACAGGTAAGTTATGATGAAATAACATTGCTTTTAAGATTTATATAAAAGTGTTCGGGATTTATTTATTTTCATATCAGCCCAAGCTTTAGGCTACACTGCTGGTTTCAATTAAATGACTCGTTTGAATAGCAAAATGAGCGTGGGCATTTAATCACCGTAGCCTATTAGAGATAGTGTGTGGGCTATTTGCAAATATAGACGTAGTCAGTGCATAAAAGATGACACTTTGGCATGTGTTACTAAGCCAAACCGGGACACAGGATATCCTATTTAAAGCATCTATGTTGGAAAAATTATAGCCTACAAGATATGTAGCTTATTATGTATTCACACCTTAAGAATAATTATTTAGCCTATTTGAATGACAATAGAACATAATAAAACAATTAACAAGCACAGAAGCTACTAATTATGTCAAACTGACAATAGGAACTGAACAAAACATGAAATAAAAATATCTAGGAATATTAAAACTGTTTTGTAAAACCAACCATCTGAACGGGTAGAACAGGTTGCTTATTCATAGGCTCTTCATATTCCTTGTTAAGTTTCTAAATGTCAGAGCATCAGGTCACACTGGCTGGTTTGAAGATCTGGGACAGGTGTTCATAGCTATAATCCTGGTCTTCCCAGGACATTGTCAGCTTAACCTGAGGTGGTCTACAACAATCTCAGCTGGATCTGACCCTCTTACACACTTTACCCATGGCCTGTTCTCGTGTTTTCAAAAACCTAAACCTAAATTTTTTATTTGAAATGTACCCATTGCTTACTAAAAATGAAACAAAACCTTCATAGACTGAGCGTGTGTGGTTCAACAAGTCAGATTAAAATAATATTATCTTTTTGCTTGTACTCATCACTCATTGTTTTTTATGGCAAAAACAGCCATGTTAAGCACTATAAAAGTCATTCATTCTGAGTGTTTTATGGTAAAAGCATCCAATGACACAAACTAATTTGAGTAAGAGGGTTTTGAGGCATTTTTCTCTGTTTCAGCCAATCATGAAACAGTATGGTCTATTCAGGTTAATTGTGTATAAACCCACCAGCCCCCTCCCACAAACAGTCTGAGGATTAACAGGTTACTGTAACACACACGTCAAGAACATCCATTTGGAATGGATTAGAGCTTTGACCACCATGTCTTTATGTTGCCACAGGAACTTGTTGGTTCAAAATCGTGCTTACTGCACCAAACTTAAAGGGGTCATATGATGCGATTTCAATTTTTCCTTTCTCTTTGGAGTGTTACAAGCTCTTGGTGCATAAAGAAGATCTGTAAAGTTTCAAAGACTAAAGTCTCAAATCCAAAGAGATATTCTTTATAAAAGTTCAGAGTCAGCCACGCCTACCTAAAACGCCTCGTTCTAACACGCCCCACATATCTACGTCACGATGTGGAAAGATTTGCATAACGCCGCCCAAATGTTCAAGCAAAGAAAGAAGGCGTAACTTTTATCCTCGCTGTAGTATTGTTGTTGCCGCCGCCATGTCGTGAAGAGCTGTGTGTTTCGTTGTGAAAGCCAAACTACTTT
>NW_015649445.1:0-3295 GCF_001515625.1 Sinocyclocheilus rhinocerous | reverse complement strand
AGCTCTGTTTTGCGTCTCTGAGCAATGGACGGTGTTTACTTATTGAATGAATCAGCTTTTTGAACGAATCGGTTGAATAAATGATTCAGTGATTCACTCATTAACACAGACAAATGCTTTGTTTCTGGATTAATCAGTCGTTTGAATGAATCGGTTGAATCTCAATGACTCACTCATTAACAGTCACTTGCTGTCACCTACTGGCGGTTTTAATTTCACATTTCGACTTTTTTATGTTTTAATAGAATTTCAAATAACAGTATTCAGCGTTTTATGTTAAAAACAAAACATTATTTATTCATCTGTGACTGCAGGTTAAATGCATCCATGTCCCCTCTGAAATAGGCCTACATTAAACTGTGTAAATACATCTAAATTCTATTTATATATATATATATATACACAAACACACACACAATAACAGCATCTTAAATCCTGTCTGAATAAATGTGCAATGGCAACAGCAACTTTTATATCGGGGTGGACAGCGGAGCATTTGATTCAACAAATGTATAGAACACAAAACTGAAGGGAGCAGCTCCAGTGGAGAAGAACAACATTGACAGTATGTCACATCTCCACCACTGTAAGTTAGATGTGTTTGTGCAGTGCAGAGCAGCTCTCTCACATTGTGAGATGTGACAGACAACTAGTTGTCCAGTCCGGTTCCGTACAAGTAGTGCAGGTTTTTTTTTGAGAATGCAGTCATGAAAATTTATGGGTGTGAGTTTGGTTAGACGTTAGAGAATGCAGTTGTCACTCCCACAATAACTGTACTTTTTGTGAACTTAACCATATTAAGGTCTCAAATACAGGACTTACAACCAGTGGTGTAGTCCTAAAGAAAAAAGTGGTTTACTATTACCCAGTAATATTACCCTATTACCCCCTCCAAAAAAGTTTCATTTATATAGTAATTTATTCATATTAATGCAGTGCACTCTAAAATTGGTTGACAGATAGTAGTCTGCATGACTTCCAGGTTGTTCCAGGTCTGTTGACCACATTACAGTTCTATATATAATTTCAAGTTGCTTTGGAATTGTATTCATTGTGAAAAATGTTTTACAGATAAATCTGAATTTAATGTTTTATTTTATGCAACTGGGTAGAAAAAAATAACTTGATATGAATTCATGAAATAAATATTTCCAGATAATATTTTCTTAAATTTGCTTTGGCTTTAGCACAGTGGAAATTTAAAAGACAATAATTTAATAAAAAAATAATTTATAATATGATGCCTAACATTTTTCTCAAACAGCATAAGTGGGTCTTTATACATGTAAAACATATAGCTAATGTTATAATTTAGGAAGGGAATCATCTCCTGCAAGAGGATTTTCCAGCGTGTTGCATGAAAAACAAAAGTTTTGGCCTATATGGCCTATATGGATAACATAAATTACATATAGCCTACATAAAGCGTGCAAAGAGAGCTCCCTTCTTTCGTCTCTTTCGTCTTAGCTGATTGCAATCTCACAAAGTTCCGTTATAATCAATGAATCTCTCTGTACTGCACAATTAATCTTTTATTTACATCGTTATAATAAGATGGTTCTCGAGCTTGCAGAACTGAGCACTGGACAAAAACTCCAGCGTTTTAAGCGTTGAATGGGTTCTAACTTTAATGCCTCTGATTGGTCATTGCGTTCAATAAATCAACAGGTACACTCTCAGAAAAAAAGGTACAAAAGCTGTCACTGGGCCGGTACCTTTTCAAAAGGTACACTTTTGTACCTTTTAGGTACTAATATGTACACTTTAGGTACTTATATGTACCTTTAAGGTACCAATATGAACTGTTTAGGTACAAAGGTGTGCCTCAGTGACAGCTTTTGTATCTTTTTTCTGAGAGTGTATGTATGTGATTGGCTACATTGCTGAACGCTGTAAAAATGTAAATGGAAACCTGTTATGTTCTCCGGAGCGCAAACACAAATGTGCACTAGATAGTTTGCCAAATCTGTTTATTACAGCTTCAGCTGCGGGTGCTCTTGCTTTCTTTAGCTTTTGCTTTCACTATCATCCCCTTAAAACCAGGCCTGAACTAAGGGCAGGGCCGGACTGGGACACAATTTCAGGCTGGGAAATCTCATACTCATCCAGGCCATCCTATACACCCACAACAAATTCTGAAACCACAAACAACCCTATTATTTGTATGGCCATCACAAAGGTCTAAACCCTTAGGCTGGAGCTGTGCAAAATAATTTAAGGTTCTTGAACTGCACCTTCACTTCCATTTTCCGTTTCTTCATTTTCCCCAATATCTCTGTCCATCCCTTGCGTATATGTGTGTTTTTTTCTTGTACCTGTCACTTCTTCACCAGCAGGTCTACCGTTATGAACAGAACTGTGTCCATCTAGTTGCAAAACAACCACCTCATTTTAATTTGTTTGCACAGAATGTTATTTATCTTAAAGTGACTTAAATACCCAAGATGTAACAAACCTATTTTTCATACAAATATATTAAAACAAATTTGTGTTTAAAGTGCCTATTTATAAAAATTAGTGCAATACCTTTATTGAAAAATCCTAATAGCCTACTTGGGTTGACTGAACACACTGCTCTCTCTCTTCAGTAACTGCACACGGCTCATTCCTCTGTTAGATCTAAATTTTATGTAACGGAGGCTCGGGGTGTTAGTAAAAATATTCGAAAGTAATTGTTTCACGTCGTGGCCGCACTATCATATTGGGCTTTCTTTTTCGATAGGTTACTAACGAGAGAATGTCTCCACTCAAATCCGTGCACTCACTACCATATTTCCTTACGGCGTGTATCCACTGTTGCAGCACGAGAACTGCGCTCAGTGCGGCTCTAAACACCAAGCGCGAGCGGCAATGAGCGGCGTTGAATGACAGAAGTGATATTGCACCAATTACAAAGAATCACGAATTTCACACAGCAGTATGGGACACCATTAAAGGGGAAGCTACATGACAGTAGATTACGGATTTGCGAAGCAACAAAACAAGTGGGTATACCGAGGGTATACGCAAATATTGATACTTAGAAGTCGTAATAAGCAAACATCCCGGGGGAAAAAGTAAGCATACGGCGTATACTTGTGTATGGCCCCGACTACACCACTGCTCTGCTCACTTCATCTTTTGTTTGTGTGAAGAAGGTCCTCTGAGATTAATTATGTTGAACACAGTTGTTGAGCATTGTCTCCTCCAAGCGACAACAGAAGAGTATCACTTATCTCAGCTTGTGTGAGGGGGATTTGTGGAGGATTTGGAGACGGCGGTAAAGTTAGTTTGACGTTTGACATTCATTAGACAT
>NW_015649444.1:0-1032 GCF_001515625.1 Sinocyclocheilus rhinocerous | reverse complement strand
TCTTGACTGGGATGGTATCTCTTCTTGAGGTGCATCTATGGAAAGTGTATCGTCAGAGGTGTAGTCAGGATCCTCCACTGGACCAAACTGTATTTCATCACCAGATGACAGGTCTCGCCTCAGGATCCTCCACTGGACCAAACTGTATTTCATCACCAGATGACAAACAGGTCTCGCCTGTTATGTAGCAGTCATCATTTTGTTCTGATGGTGTGTCTGAAGTTTCAAGATCCTCCGAAGAAGCTTCAGATTCTTCAAGATCAAGTGATACCAAGTAGAATCTCAGTATTCCCAGTTTAACCGATTCATACAGCGCTCCTACGGTGATATCATGGGGCATTTCACACTCTTGAAAATCATATATTTTGAAAGAGAAACTGACTTGCCTTCCTTTCTTTGACTGACCCAGAGGAAAAAAAAGCTCCTTTCCCAGCTTGATGAGATCATCATAACCAGCAGTTTTCGGAACAGACAGCTTTCTTGTCCCACCACCACATTTTGTTCGAACTTGTTTTCCATTGTGTATCCATCCAAGTTCAATCCGTCTTATGTCTTTGTAAGCATTTTTGTTTCCAATCATTGACTTTCTTGTGCTCCCACATTCCTCCTTTTCACCGGCATCCTCTGAGAATTTTGAGGCATGTCCAAGTTTCATTTTCTTCCTTAGTTTTTCTAGAAGACTTAGTTTTCTAGATTGCTTAACGTGGTTGCCGTTGTCACAGTAATGCCTTAATGCAACCCTATCACCAAGGGCTGGCAGGAATCTCTCCAATGTGTTGTCATCCATTGTTATTACTGTTGAGTGGTCAATCTATGAATGAACATATATATGTACACGTTTAGGGATACATAAAGGCTGCAGTTTCACCCATCATGAGCAAAATTACTGACATTTAAAAAACGTACAACCTTCTGATAATGTTCTATTAGTTACATTTTTATTTGATTCCTCTTGTAATTAGGGATGTAACGATGCACCCGGAACCGTTTGAAAATCGATTGAAATATGTGACGATTCAAGTCGGTTGAGAT
>NW_015649443.1:0-505 GCF_001515625.1 Sinocyclocheilus rhinocerous | reverse complement strand
CCTGATTATAGCACTTAAAACCTGGAAAAGTCAGATTTTCATGTTGTCACCTTTAAGCGGTCTTAACTAAGCGTAGACATGGTCTACCGAACCTGTAACTACCAGTTAGCAGGAATTCATATTAGGGCTGTCAAATTTTTTTTAGAATTTCGAATATTCGTCGAATTTAAAATAAAAATCCACATTCGAATGCAAAAACATTGCATTCGAATTTTAGGTGTGAGTCAGGCAGCCTTATCAGTGGCACACATTTTAGGTGTGTGTCAGGCTGCCTTATCAGTGGCACACGAAATGCGACGACGATGTAAGTGTCATTGCATTTTAATGCTTTTGTTAGCCTATCCAGTTGAAGCCACTAGATGCGGCGCTGCTACGTTGTTCATTCAAAATATTGCAGAAAAAGAGAACAATCATTGCGGGGAAGATGTTGTTTACGTCAAAACCGAAACCAAGCCGTTCGCACAGAACGCATATTTATCGCATTTTCTAGAGGGACATCTATCAC
>NW_015649442.1:0-1536 GCF_001515625.1 Sinocyclocheilus rhinocerous | reverse complement strand
TTACTGGTGCCCTGATGTGGGTTCTTGCTTTGTCTCGTCCTTGCTCACGTTACAATTTTAAGGCAGGGCAACTCTGGCCCTTGAGATTCACTTTCCTGCAGTTTATCTCCAACCTTGATCAAACTCATATGCCTGTAGTTTTCTAGAGCTGTGTTGGAAATACACTGTAGCAAATTAGCTCAAAAGGGAAATGTATATAAATAATTACAATTAATTATAATTAATTACAATTTTTTACCTCAGCTGCCAGTAGTAACTGTAGCTTAATTAATATTACAATCAACAAATCTGTTTGTACAGTGAACATTCAGTATAATTTCATATCAACTCTTCGTGAATTTTCTTATATTTTCGTGACCACAGAAAAAACTTTCTTACAGTACTGCATTAGAGCATGTAGCTCTGTATGTAGATCGGATCGTAAAAGGGACACTATACAAGCGGTGACAGAACCAGAAACTCATGTAATTTGTGCACAAATGTTTTATTAACTAAACACTAACACATAACTAATCTAGACAAACAAACATACAAATCACTCATTCATGGGGAGGTTGGAAGTGGATGACTGAAACCATTACAGAAACCAGAGAATGCAGTTATGGAAAATGAGTCAGTTAACCACCTGAGTAAAACCATCAGCGCCGTTTTGTAACAGGGTCTACAGCTTATCCTAAACCTCTGTTTCGTTTAGTTAAATGTACAATACTTGCATTGCCTTGTCCTTGAATGAGCTTACGGATGCAGTCTCGGATGAAAGTCTTGATGGTTTGGAGGTTCGGCGGTGTAGGAGTCGCAATCACGTTCTTCCGGGTTTAAAGAGTGATGAACTCCAAAAATATGTTATTCTGACTCTGTCGTGGTCAGGAGAGTTTTCTCCCAGATGAAGGTGATGAAGAGCTAAGAGAGACATCGGCTGAGATCCAAGGATCGTTGGTGAATGTAAAGACAAGGCCGAAGCCTGGCGCAGACTTAAGGGTTGCTAAGAGTTTCTAGCTTACATCTTCATCTTCTCAGAAACTAACAGAACCGCAGACTGAAGGCGGGTCACTGAGGTGAGCCCTTTATCTTCTATCGAGGTCACACCTCTGGGATTTGAGTGAGCCAATGAGGAATGGAGGAAAATGTTATGACTCTTTGTCTCTAGCATGGTGTTTTGCATATGAAACTCGATTGGGTGTTCAAGAGAAGAATCTTCAAGATTCTTATAATACTAATGTGTTGCATAGGTATCAACATATAATATACACTCTCATTTAGATCATGAAAATACAAACTCATAGCTATCAAACATGGTATAGGTGAGGTTATATTAACTAATGATCTATCATAAGCATGCATAAAACATACAATACACAAAACCATATAAAATAAGGTAGTAATCATACACAATGACCTGGGGATATGCATGATAGAAAAATTTGTCTATGAATTAATGTAAGAAGTCATTTCATATAGCAATATGTGTCTGAAGAGATTCAAGTAGTTGTCTTGAGAGAATTAAGTAGGAGGGAAGATTCTCTCTACATACTTTTA
>NW_015649441.1:382-572 GCF_001515625.1 Sinocyclocheilus rhinocerous | reverse complement strand
TAGTGTTCACAGAAGCTCTAAACTGATAAGGCTGTGCATTGAAACACTAACATAACTTTTCTTCATAGAATTTCAAACACATTAAAATACTGTCTTTTTGCTTTGCAAAATTTCATAAGTAAGTCAGAAAAATCTTTCATGTTGGCAAGATTTGCTCTTAACATTGCATAAATCAACATTCTCTCATTGA
>NW_015649441.1:0-306 GCF_001515625.1 Sinocyclocheilus rhinocerous | reverse complement strand
CATTCTCTTCATTTGCGTATTTGCACTAACACAGCATTAGTGTTCACAGAAGCTCTTAACTAGTCATTGTGTGCATTGAAGCTCTAACCTAATTTGCTCTGGATACACATTCTGACTTATTAAAATCTGTCTTTTTGCATTGCAAATAATATGTCATTAGCCATAAACATCTTTCATGTTGGCAAGCTTTGCTCTTAAGATTGCATAAAGCAACTTTCTCTCATTGAGAGAGATCCTTTGCAGCATATGTGGGCTTGCTTCCACTTCTTTTGCCCAGAAGCACTAACACAGCATTAGTGTTCACAG
>NW_015649440.1:0-878 GCF_001515625.1 Sinocyclocheilus rhinocerous | reverse complement strand
TTCTTAGTGAGTTGCAGTTGTAAAGGTTTAAAAGTAGTAAAAAAAATGCTCTCAGTGATCTTATGCAATATTATGGAGGGCATCAGTCATCTGTATGTTTTGATAAAAACATGAAAGTAATACAACAACGGCAGTGTAATTTGTGCCATATTGACACTGAGACTAACTTTTCTTTTAAGGAAATGATACCAAGGTTTATTGTTCTGTCATTACTAGAGGATAGCATGATAGACTCATGATAGCATCCATTACCATCTACAATGCTTGTCTGTTATCTAGGTAGATCAAATTCTCAACTCTTGATATTTACTTTCTCAGCTTTTGTCCTCCAACCCTATGCTTTCTCTTTCTCTGTTTCTCTTTTTTCCTTTAGTATCTCCTGAACTGCTAGGTGTCCTGTCCTCCATTGCTGTCTTCATGGTCGTGATCGCTCTGTTTTTTCTTTACCTCAGCAGCAAGCTTTCAGTGGAGAGCCCAAGCAGTGAGCTGCCACATTTTGAAGGCTTTAACAAAGGTTTGCAAGGTAAATACAGGGTTTTCAATGAATGTGTACATGTGTATGGCTGTGTATCAAATCCTAGTGAGCAGACCCTCTATAATTTCTAAGGTCCATCTAAAATTGTAAATAGAAAAAAAAAATCAAGCGTAGTGGCAGTTCTGGCAGGCCACGTTAGTCAAGCTAGCATCAGCTGACTCTCAGCTGATCCATGTCTACCTATAGGAATGCGGCACCTATCACAGCACTCATATATAAGGTCCTTCAGTATTATCACCAACTTTCGCGTTGCTCAATAGCTAATTACCCACCTCCATCCCCAACTCCTTCTCTCGTCAGTCAGGATTCAGCCTTCTGATGCTCACTGAATCAGACTAATTTC
>NW_015649439.1:775-1174 GCF_001515625.1 Sinocyclocheilus rhinocerous | reverse complement strand
TCTCCCAAGGTGAAAGGACAGTAGAAAGTGATGCCAAATAGATGTCAATAGAAAGTGATGGATTTATTTATTAACAAGTGTTGTTTGTTCAGCAGTAACACCAGTGATACAACGTTTCAACGTTTTGGCGTTTTAGCTTTTTTGTTTTGTTTTGATATCATTGACATCATATACTGATAGTGACATTATTGTGTTTCTAATGAGGGATAAGTTTTTAACAAAGTAAGTAAACCTTAAGACATGACCACATAGGAATAATTAATGGCTGAAATAAGTATAAATGTGTGTAAGAGATGTCACATGGACTGTTGCTGTATTTGTAGATTGTCTGGCTGTATGGTGACAGAGGAAGGCTGTGGTTATGTGTCTTCAGCTCTGAGTTCAAACCCCTCACACCTG
>NW_015649439.1:415-713 GCF_001515625.1 Sinocyclocheilus rhinocerous | reverse complement strand
GAGATTCAGGAGTCAAGCTGCTCTCTGAAAAACTGGAGGACTCAAACTGCTCATTGGACAAACTGAAGTATGTCAAGCATGATGTTTTATTATTTAAATTCCTCAGTGTCTATGTGTGTGTGTGTGTGTGTATATATACATTTCTTTTTTTAATTAAGTTCCCACCAAAATCAGTATTAGTCCATTTTTAATTTTACGCAAAATGCGATATCCGCCGTGCTATTCTGTCATGTTTTCTCCCTTTCTTTCCGAACCGCGACAAACACCAGTCTCCCTTCTCTGCAGAATGCGATACATC
>NW_015649439.1:0-194 GCF_001515625.1 Sinocyclocheilus rhinocerous | reverse complement strand
GATTTACTACTAATCACAGAACTGGCTTTACTGACGAGATGCGCATGACAAACGCATGCGATTTATCGTGCAGCCCAAAAAAAAATAAATAATTTTGACGGCATTGATGATCCTGTGGTGGTTTCTGCGGTGTCACAATTCACTCGGGAAGCAAGGAACGAGGAAACGAGGAGTTCTTGAATAACACAGTCTTT
>NW_015649438.1:473-583 GCF_001515625.1 Sinocyclocheilus rhinocerous | reverse complement strand
CCAATGCTGATGTTGTTAACATTAATCATTTGAGAATAAAGTATATAAAGTACAATAATAATAATTTGAACGGTTTGATGTGATATGAGCTAACCGATCTTTAGATTTAA
>NW_015649438.1:0-307 GCF_001515625.1 Sinocyclocheilus rhinocerous | reverse complement strand
TAGGCTAGAATCTGTGATTGCGAAGTACAGTAAATATCCACACCGGTGCGGTGACTGACTGCCACACATACTCTTCAAAACATTAGATTCATCCACGCTGTAGCCGTGCCGCCGCACAACCCAGGCAAGGAAGATAATTCCGCACACAGCTGCAATTCCAGGTTTTCAAACAGAGATGGCGACAGAGGCAAAACTTACGGACTGCAGCTTTAAATATAAACTGATGGTTGTCACTATAAGTTAATCTTTATAAAATGATTAATAACTTATTTTAAAGGGGTCATATGATGCGATTTCAAGTTTTCCT
>NW_015649437.1:296-652 GCF_001515625.1 Sinocyclocheilus rhinocerous | reverse complement strand
ATGTATGCAGCATCTTTGTTTGGATTGTGATTAAAATGCAGTGGTGGACTCTAATTTTAAATTGCCACAGATTTGGCATATTACAGTTCAATTTCAATTTCAAACACTTTATTTGTCCCTTATGGGCAATTCACAAGGTCACGTGGAGTAACATAAACAATCTACATAAGGAACATGTGCACAGTGTACATATTAAATGTAATCTGACCCATGATACCTAAAAAAAATACAAATTAAATTAAATTAAAATAGTTACAATTGTTAGTAAGCTGTTTCAAAGCTTATTTTTACTTGTCTTGTGGCTGACAAGTTTAATGCATTGTCGTGTTACCATTTCTTTGGTGAACAATAAAAAA
>NW_015649437.1:0-238 GCF_001515625.1 Sinocyclocheilus rhinocerous | reverse complement strand
TTTTCTTTTTTTCCAATTTATTTGAAACAATGTTTAATACAATAAATCTCAAAATCTATGTCTAATTACATTGACATTACATAAATATAACATTTATCATTACTTAAAAACATTTGTTAATGTTATTTGCTAATATATATATATATGGAAATTTAAAAGTTGCACCACTTCAGGGACAAAGGTTGCCTTCCTCGTTTGTTTTCTGCAGCCTAGACAGCACTCAAAAACAGAAGACAAG
>NW_015649436.1:0-556 GCF_001515625.1 Sinocyclocheilus rhinocerous | reverse complement strand
GTACCAGTGTTGCCAGATTGGAAATGTCCAAGTATCGTACCAGAATCTCAAAATTATCATGGTTGGAAGAAAATTATCGTACACGAGTAAAAACTTACAGAATACAGCTATTTATCTACAAGACTAAAACAACAACTTTTTGACACAACCTTCAAATTACCACAATTAATAAATAACCATGTTAGGGCCCTATGAAATAAGTTTTATTTTTTCCCCAAATTCCTTTTTTTTTAAATTCCAAATTTAAATTTTTTTTGGATTCTGTTTTTTTTCCATTTCAGTTTTTCTGGACTCCTATCCCCGACAGTAAACTGATGCCTCGTTCTATTTATGACGTATTAAAATGATTTTTAACACTCAAATTGTCACATCCAGTGTAGACAGACTTCAGCTGTTAACTCCACATCTGAGCCTCTGTCATCGGAAGCCTGTGTGTTGCCAGATGTTGAGGGGGTTCTTGCCATGATGGACCGCAACATAGTGCACATTGGCTTTAAAGCCATGGGAAGGGCAGTTTGTTGCTGCCGTGTGTTTTGAGTTTGAGCTCCGTCAAGTT
>NW_015649435.1:0-555 GCF_001515625.1 Sinocyclocheilus rhinocerous | reverse complement strand
GTAATAACGTTGTTTTTCTTGGGCTCGTTCCACATTCCTCTGCACGGTCTTGATCAACTCCTTGTACCTCTCCAGAACGGGGTAGGCTGGGCTGTCTGGGTCAGGTGTTCTAAGAATTGCTCTTTCTAAAGGACCTTTCAACTTTCAACCCAGCATGACTTCGGCTGGAGTAAATCCGGTACTCTCTTGCCATGCCGAATTAATGGCAAAACGAAACTCTGCCAGCCATTTATCCCAATGCCGGTGGTGGTCTTGAACATAGGATGCGATCATGGTTTTGAGAGTACGGTTGATCCGCTCTGTGAGGTTTGTCTGAGGATGTGCTGTTGTGGCCAGTTTTTGAATAACACTCCATTGCTTGCAGACTAGACAGATTAGTTGCGAGGTGAATTGAGTTCCTTGGTCGGATACCAGATACATTGGGGTACCCCATCTGGTGAAGATTTCGTCCACCAGGATGCGTGCGATCTGGGGTGCTTTTGTGACCCGCAAAGGAAACAACTCCACCCATTGGAGCAGTAGTCCACTATTACCAAAAGGTGCTCATTCTGTTTT
>NW_015649434.1:455-582 GCF_001515625.1 Sinocyclocheilus rhinocerous | reverse complement strand
AAGGGCTTATAATAGACATAAAATTATACATGGAACCACTTGTCATGAGGATTGGGGTTGGGAACTTCGGGAACTTCAAACTGCGTCCTCTAGGGGTCGCTATGGGGAACGCCTCGTCGTGACCCGT
>NW_015649434.1:0-168 GCF_001515625.1 Sinocyclocheilus rhinocerous | reverse complement strand
ATGACACACACGATCTATGCGTTGTTTGTTTGGGCAAAGAGCACGCACGCGATGTCTCCGAGGGGGCAATCGGTGTGTACTGCGAGCGTTTTTTCCAGGGAAAAAAACAAAAAACAAAACAAAACAAAAAAAAAAGCTCCGCTTTCGTTTGTCTCTCTTTTCGAGGAA
>NW_015649433.1:0-561 GCF_001515625.1 Sinocyclocheilus rhinocerous | reverse complement strand
CACCATCCAGTCACAAAATATCTGTTTTGTCTAGTAACAGAACAATTAGTTAGTGGAATTGGTCACCAAAACCTCTTAACAGCTAGTCTTGTCTGGTACCCAAAACTGTATTAACAGACTTCTATCAGCCAGGAGTTGACTGAGTAAATCCAGAGAAGAGCAGAAGCAGGAAACGAAGTGAAAAAAACAGTTTATTGAATAATTTTATTTGCATATGTTTCAATGCTCAGACTTCATCTGACCAGCACGTGTTCAAATCCAACAAGTGTTAATACTTGTGAACACAAATAGCCCTTGAAACCACACAAACATAAAACTACAACTCATAATATAAAACCAATGAATGAATCAATAAAATTAGTATATAGTTTAAATGATAAATGATTATAAATGAATAATTTAATGAATAAAGAAAAATGAATATAAAAGAAAGCAAGTAAAACACAACATAAATATGGCAGCTCTCTAAGCCACCGCACACACACACACACAGAGTGCTTCAGAATCTTTTCATTTATACAGTGAAAGACTGTAATAACTTTTCCTTATAGAGAGAACTTG
>NW_015649432.1:389-556 GCF_001515625.1 Sinocyclocheilus rhinocerous | reverse complement strand
AATTTGGAGGACATCTGCTTCACTTACATAAATGCTTAAATGTCTGTTAGCAATTAACAACGGTCCCTCTATGTTCTCTTTGCCACCTAGAATATTCTCAGTCCCTCAAAGTGTATATACGGGAAGCAAGCAAGAAAACACACATCAAATTGTATTCTCAATACTTC
>NW_015649432.1:0-332 GCF_001515625.1 Sinocyclocheilus rhinocerous | reverse complement strand
AAGGATATTATATAGGCATATGTCGAGGGGAGTTTCAACCCTTTAACCAATGAGGATATAGATGACATACATATAGGACTTTGAGAAAGAATATGTGTCATATAAAATGGTCACATTACAGGAAAATATCAGAAGAAGACAACATTGCTCTGTACAGGGAGGGCGAGCAGAGAGGGAGAGGGAAGAAAAGGAGGGTGAAAACATCTGGAACCAATACAGACAGAGAGTGTTTTCTAACAATGTCTAAATTAGTTTAAAAAACTGACTGATATATTGTTGATTTTTTATTTTTTGCTTCTTCCACATTCGTGTTCAGTGAAGCTCCTCCCACA
>NW_015649431.1:0-591 GCF_001515625.1 Sinocyclocheilus rhinocerous | reverse complement strand
ATATATATATTAAACAATGTAAAATTTTATAAGACCCAAATAAATGAAAAATAAATAAATGAACTAAAGGCACAAAACCCATATGATCAGACTTTATTAGTACTATATTATTTGCAGTTAAAAAGGGGGGAATACAAAACATTTAGAAAATGTAAAAAATAATTGACTGATGCCATAGATATCTGGTAACAATTTTGTAACCATATTCTAATTTAATTTTATTGTAGAAATAATCAGTGTTGTTTTAGTATCATTGAGGTAATACTGGGTTAGATTTTTCTGTTTTATTTGTAATTTTAGGAGGTAATACTGGGTTAGATTTTTCTGTTCTATTTGTAATTTTAGTAATTAGAATTTAATCAATAAATTTTTTTTTATTTGATTAGTCAATGTTTTTTTATTTTTGTGTCAATTTATTTGAGTTTGCATTGATTTTATTTAAAGTAACAACGTTTTATGTTTCTAGTTAACTATAATAACCCTGGAAATAATGCCTGTCATGTTCATTGTAGGCTTGCCGCGATAGACGGTGTTGACGGTGATACATTAAGCCGCAACACCGGTTACGTCACTTGCCCACCGCGTCACCGA
>NW_015649430.1:0-1626 GCF_001515625.1 Sinocyclocheilus rhinocerous | reverse complement strand
TACCGAGAATATACGTGTTTTCGTGTCTTTTGAGCCGAAAACTTACTTATTTTTTATATTATTTTTAAAAAGAAGCTTCTATTACCAAAATAAATTCCTCGTATCTTTAAACACCAGGCAATAAAGCTTTCTCATTCTGATTGTGATTCTCAGAGTTGGAGCTCGTATAACGTTATGCGTTTTGTTCACAATGAGAGCAATGTCTTTTTGTCTTACGCGGCGTTTTGATTCGCTTATTTAGCCGGGTTTTTTTACTCCTAAAATAAAGAGAAAATAATATAGTAGTGGTAAGTAAAATTCGCTGGACAGCAGAGGGGAAAAAGTATAATTATAATTGCTCTCTTTTCTCCAAATTCTCTCAATGGGTCAATAAGGATTTTAAAAATGACACCCTGATATTTGAGATCGATTAGTTTTCTTGAAAAGAATATGAGTAACAAAAAGAGCGGGAATTAAAACAAAAGAAGCTTAGTCATGTGGGCTGATGTCGTTCAAACATGGAGCGATGGGCGGAGCTATCATTTCACCGCCTGTGATTGGCCCTCACTCCGCTAGTGGTACTAGGTGTTGTCCAATCACAGTCGAGTTTATGGGTTTGGTCTGTGGAAACACGCAATCAGAAGGTTACACATCTCTGTGTAAATTAGCATAGGCTAGTGAATATAAACGGCTCTGTCCGGTTCTTTCTAATCTTTGACTCATCAGCATCATCATGCCTGAACCAGCGAAGTCTGCTTCTAAGAAAGGCTCCAAGAAGGCTGTCACTAAGACCGCCGCGAAGGGAGGAAAGAAGCGCAGAAAGAGTAGGAAGGAGAGTTACGCCATCTACGTGAAAGACCAGGAAGGAGAGCTACGCCATCTACGTCTACAAAGTGCTGAAGCAGGTTCATCTTGGCACCGGGATCTCTTCGAAGGCGATGGGCATCATGAACTCTTTCGTCAACGACATCTTCGAGCGCATCGCCGGTGAAGCGTCTCGTCTCGCTCACTACAACAAGCGCTCCACCATCACTTCCCGAGAGATCCAGACCGCCGTGCGTCTGCTGCTGCCCGGGGAGCTGGCCAAACACGCCGTGTCTGAGGGCACCAAGGCCGTCACCAAGTACACCAGCTCCAAGTAGAGCTCCGCTCCAGCGCTCACACACAAAGGCTCTTTTAAGAGCCACCCACTTTCTCGTTTAAAGAGCTTCTAATGTGTGTAATTGATTAGACTTTGTTTTGGGACTAATTTAAACAAATTAGCCTTTTAATTTTTTTTCCCAGTTTGAGCAGGGTTTTATTTTTTTTCACATTTTGTTTTAGTGTAAGTTCCCGTTTTAGCAAGATTATGGATTTATTGTCCTCATTGGTTTTAATACAGAATAGTGATGGAAAGCTCAGCTCTTAACGGCTCCCAAATGGCTCTTTATTTAGTATCACGGGGATCCTTCCATTTTAGCCCAGTTTAGCAGTTGTGAAGGATTGTGGTTTTATTTTGAGTTTTTTTATTTTTTATTTTTTTTTTATTTGTTCAGCTTTCTTAAAAGCCTTATTTTTATGCATTTTGTTTTGTTTTTTAACGAAAAATCCTATTTGACGTTTTAATAAAACTTTAATTGAACCGAACCATACCAAACAAATAAAAGC
>NW_015649429.1:0-799 GCF_001515625.1 Sinocyclocheilus rhinocerous | reverse complement strand
CTGCATAGTGAATTGACTGAGATTAAGACGTTCACCAGCATAACTTTTGCACAAATTTGCACGTGTGCAAACGCTTGTGTGATATCCATTGGTTCGCCTTCATGGTTTAAAACAGAAATATTTCCAACATTGCGACGTAACCAATTACCCCCCTCCCCCCATTGAAAACGTACCGAACCGTGACACCACTGTGTCGTATCGAATTATCAATTTGCACTGGCTACCAATAGCTGCTCACATAAAATTCAAGGCATTAATGTTTGCCTACAAAACCACCACTGGCTCTGCACCCCTTTACCTAAATTCATTACTTCAGACTTATGTGCCCTCTAGAAGCTTGCGTTCTGCAAGTGAACGTCGCTTTATTGTGCCATCACAAAATCACTTTCATGGACTTTTAAATTAAATGTTCCCTCCTGGTGGAATGACCTGCCCAACTCAATCCGAGCAGCGGAGCCTTAACCATCTTCAAGAATCGGCTAAAAACACATCTCTTCCATCTTTATTTGACCCTCTAACTCTAGCACTCTCTATTCTAATTCTGTTATTTGAAAAAAAAAAAAAACTAACACTTCTCTAATATTTTTGTATTCTATCTTTTTGTTTTCTTTTTATTTATTATACAATTAATAAAAGCAAAAAAAGGCCTCTAACACTAGCTTGCTCTATTCTTTTCCTATTCTATCTTTTTATTTTATTTTATTTTTCTCGTTTTCTTTTTATTTATTATATGATTTAAAAAAACCTTGCCACGGGTACTGCATTAAGCTAACTGAGACTTGTTATAGCACTTGCATAT
>NW_015649428.1:0-627 GCF_001515625.1 Sinocyclocheilus rhinocerous | reverse complement strand
TTGGATAAAAGCGTCTGCTAAATGACTAAATAAATAAATAAATTAAATATACAGCCAATATGTTTGTACTTTGTTTAAATATAGAGTATGACATGACCAATTAAAATGTAAATATGTATTAGCAATGTATTGAAAAATACTATGATGATGTCATTTCCTCAAATATAATGTCAAATAGAACAAAAAATATACTAATATTGATGTCATTTCCTCAAATATAATGTCAAATAGAACAAAAAATATACAAATTAATATTGATACACATAAAACATTTTTATTCAGCAAGAACACATTAAATTGACATTAAATCTATTCATCAAAGAATCCTGAAAAATATGCATCACAGTTTCCACATAAGCATTAAGCAGCACAATTGTTTTGAACATTGATAATAATCTGAAATGTTTCTTGAGCAGCAAATCAGCTTATAAGAACACTTCAGTGACACTGAAGACTGGAGAAATTATGTTGAAAATTCAGCTTTATCATAAAGGAATAAATTACATTTTAAAAACCTTTAAAGGGTAGTATGTATGATTTAGAGGGAGGGACATTATCATTTTGGAGAGCATTTAACGGAGGATATGAAGTGAATATATAGCATATATCGTTGACTTCAGAAGCTAT
>NW_015649427.1:0-593 GCF_001515625.1 Sinocyclocheilus rhinocerous | reverse complement strand
AACTCTCAGTAGATTTTCAGACCATATTTAACAGACGGTTCATACAACATTATTTTTAGCTTCATATTTGGTATATAGTACAGTCATCTGTAAATATTTTTTCTCAGGGGTTTTTTTCATTGATTTTCCCGAAGTGACAACATACAGAGCCCCTAAAATAATATATATATACACACATATATACATACATGCAGACTTTTACATGCCCTCAAGAAACTATTCATATGCGCACGGGAATTTTTTGCGTGCTTGCGCATTACAATTTCTAGTCTTACGTACTAGAACCCATTTCCTTTGTGCATCACTGCCATTTTACTATGAAGAAAACGAGAGCATGGATGCACATGAATTAACAGATCTATTTGCTCAAAATTTGGCTTTCCTTATGGTAGGACCTCTAATGTCAAGGCCCACGGTCCGATTTAACGCATCCTCTGTGGCAGCTGAGAAACCATGGCACGAAACTGGCTGACGGCACAATACGGCTGTGTGCATTGTCCTATTTGCCAAGTTCAATGGTCTACAAAAAAGGCTGTATGTGACAGTATGTCATATTTCAAGGCCTTAGGTCTGCTTTAACGCATAGCCTACTC
>NW_015649426.1:2157-2524 GCF_001515625.1 Sinocyclocheilus rhinocerous | reverse complement strand
GATGTCACTGTGATCATCGCATGATCTCACGTGTTGACTGGGTGGGTTTGTGAGTGACTTCATCAAAGATTGAAGAGAAAAAATTATAGTGCTCATTTATAAATCTGTACTATAAAATGTCATCAGATATGGTTTGTCCATCTGGTACTGAAATCTCATTGTGAAATCTAAAATAAAGATATAATACAAACTGCTATGAAAATGAAAGGACAGAAAGACTATCCCAGCATCCAGTCTGTTTTCGAACAATGTACATTGAAAGGAAAGGAAAGGAAAGGACGTGACGTGTGGCCAAGAATGGTGACCCATACTTGGAATTTGTGCCCTGCATTTAACCCATCCAAGTGCACACACACACACCGTGAAC
>NW_015649426.1:1522-2147 GCF_001515625.1 Sinocyclocheilus rhinocerous | reverse complement strand
AGTGCACACACACACACCGTGAACACACACCCGGAGCAGTGGGCAGTAGGGCTGTGTTCGATACATCGATACGAAGATGTATCGTCACAGACACTTGGTGATACGGATATCGATACAGCTGTTTCTGTATCGATATCGCGGCACGTGTGCAGCAGTTAGACCGCGCTTAATTTGAATACAAGAATAGCATTTAAAACAGAATTGAAAAGTGCAAGGTTTCTAAAAAAAATTTATGAATAGATAGAGTAGGCCTATAATATGTAGGCTACAACTAGGTTTAATCTGGCCGCAGAGGAACCCAACCGGTTTGCCTGATATAAAGAGATGTAATCCCCGACACACACGCAATATGGAATTATCTGATAAGTGTGTTACTTATATTTGTCAACCTGGCAACCACGTGCACGCGCTCTCTCTCTGCTGTGGATAAAAGCGCTGGCTTTCTGAAAACACCGGTAAGCTTGCAGTTTAGCGATCTCCACTTTGATATTCTATTCTCAGAAAAGTGTTCATTTACAAGAGAGAGAGAGAGAGACGGAGTATTTAAGAATTGCCTCCGTTTTGCTGCGTTTCTCTATTAACAGTGAAGCAGTCGCTTTAATTGCTGCAGAAACTATGTAACCAA
>NW_015649426.1:0-1496 GCF_001515625.1 Sinocyclocheilus rhinocerous | reverse complement strand
CTGGTTATTCACTCCCCCCACCTACAATCCCTGCCGGACCTGAGACTCGAACCCGCAACCTTCGAGTTACAAGTCCGACTCTCTAACCATTAAGCACCACAACCTTAACACTGTCACAACCCTGTGTCGCTGCAAATGTTGACAAGCCGCAGCATGACAGATGAATGCTACGTAAAGGTCGTAACCTTCCCAACACCCCTGCGCAAATTCGCTGACCTTGGCGCCTGAGGTGACCAAAGATGAGTGCATCGCTGCTGGAGATAGCCATGCTGCTGTTCCGTCCACAAATATTTTGTTAAGAGAAGGGATTTCAACCTTCGTGAAAAGTTGCTTCAAGCCTTTCCTGTTTGTTGTTTACAGCTTGATGGTAACGATGGGGAAGCAAGCCTTCCGGAGAAGGGCACTACGGAGACCACATCCTGCCTGTAGGGAGGTGACATGTGGAGACTCAGCTATTGACTGATCCAGGGGGCAGTACTACATATGGAATGGTCCCTGAGGCAGGTCCTACCTGGGAGTAGGGAGGAACGACTGCCAGAAGAGACTGACAGAACGGGTCTGTCAAGGGAAGACACGGGTTCACCAATAGGGAAACCTTACTGTGGAAGAAAACACATATGGGATTGCCCGCAGGGAATCAAGCCATATGGACACCTAGCCCAGTACAGGGGCTGACCGGGGGCCCAGGCATGCTAACGCTGATACTGGGCCTGGTGTCAGACTGCTCCGCCGAGTCTGACTGCAGGGGGTGATGGAGGATGCTCGACCAGGGTTCGCCATCCGGGGATCTCGACTGGGAGAGAAAGGCACTTGCATCCCCGTGTGAGGGGGAATGGCGCAGCAAGCATGACACCGGATGGTCCTTCCCGCCAATTACCTATTACCCAACACACGGGAAGAAACCGGCTCAACGCGGAGGCTGTAGAATCTTGCGAAGGTGTTCGGTGTCGCCCAGTCCACAGCTCTACAGATGTCTGTCAGAGAGGCGCCGTGCATCAGTGCATAGGAGGAGGCACCTTGGCACGGCTCGCCTTGGGATTGGTATGCCAAGGCAATTGCATCCACTATCCAGTGGGCCAACCTCTCCTTGGAGACAGCCTTCCCTTTCTGCTGACCTCCGTAGCAGACAAAGGGCTGCTCAGAGCTTCTGAAGCTCTGGGTGTGGTCCACTTGTGGTCAGGAGCGCTGTCTTAGCAGACAGGAATTTGACCTCGACTGAATCCAGCAGCTCAAAGGGATCCCTCTGAAGGCCAGCCAGGATGGTAGAGAGATCCTAGGAGGGCACCAGGGGTGACCTAGGAGGATTTAACCTTCTGGCACCCCTCAGGAACCAGACGATGAGACATACATTTTTTTTACATACACTTTCAAGGTGGGATAGACAGCCTACGCTCCAAAACAGGAAAGAAAGCACTACTCTAATCGTGCATCTTCAGGGGTCTTCTCGGCGAGCCAGTAAGGCGCAACCAGCAAGACCTGTTCCTCGTCCTCCCTGA
>NW_015649425.1:0-590 GCF_001515625.1 Sinocyclocheilus rhinocerous | reverse complement strand
AAACTAAAATGACAGCTTCACACAAAGACTAGACTAAAACTAAAAGTAAAACAGGCCGCCAAAAACAACACTAATCACAAGGTGACGTATTTGATATGGGCGTGACTTTTTACGTCACACTCAAAAATGGGCGGGGTTGTATTAGGGATGGGCGTGACTTTCGTGGGCGGGGCTGTATCGAGGATGGGCGTGACATATGACGTCACATGTTGATGTGGGCGGGGTTGGATGTCCACCGCAGGCTGCAGCGAGCCCTACTTGCAATTTGCGTACATTAGCTGTAATTCATAGACGGGGATTATGCTAATTGTGAATGAACTGCACGAGCGCCCTATTTATGAATGATTGGAATTCATTAACAAACACATGTTTAACTATCAAATCTGATGTGTGCGAAGCGTTTGTGAATTCTCCTCTGGAGAGAGTTTTCGGGAAGGTCTGTTTTACGCGCAAGTTACTCAGAATTTACTCCTATAATTACGAATGTTTCATGAATGAGTTCCAATTTGACTTATATCAACCAATCACAGTTCTTACCTCAACCCTCATAATACCTCCTAAAAGCAGAGAGCTATGATGTTCACTTGAAT
>NW_015649424.1:0-579 GCF_001515625.1 Sinocyclocheilus rhinocerous | reverse complement strand
CTGTGAAAGATAATACCCCGAGATCTGTTTTTATTATTGTGCGACAGTTTGTAGATGTCCAAGCTGCCGACGAGTCAGGTATGTTTTCGCCTGTCCCGATATATGACAGTTGCCTTCACCAATATGGCGGCGACGTTGACGTGCGCTCGAGCGGCCAATGAGGCGTCTAGGTATTTATTACGTCTATGCTTGTGATATCTGGGGGCGCGGCCCGCTGACAGACAGGATATGCATGGTGTAAATCCAGTATAGCCTAGTAATGTAACTTTTGCCGTTCAACAGAGCAAGATACATAGAAAAACTGAGCTGTATTGTCCGTACAGTATCTAAAAACTGAGCCGTATTGTCCGTACAGTATCTGTGACTTTACAAACGACGCAACGGAATGGCCAGAGGTGTCATTTCCCGGCATTCGATATTCGCAAATCTAGGGACCGTCTCTAAAGTTACATACGACATTGGTATACACTTTTCTAACTTCAATAGCAGTTGAGGAAAATTACTTACAGTAACACAACCAACTGTGAAGTGTTAATGTAGTTCTCAGTTATAATGCACACCTTTTAGATTTTTGATATT
>NW_015649423.1:0-2281 GCF_001515625.1 Sinocyclocheilus rhinocerous | reverse complement strand
TGGAGAGATAGACAGAGCCATGTCACGACGTTGCTTCTCGATTACATTGAGTTCTCCCGGGCAAATCAGATTGCAAGAAAGGTTAAGCAGCCCCCCCCTCCCACTCTACCTCTGCCCCGTCACCGTCATTCCTCTCTCTTCCTCTCCCTCGCTCGTTCTCTCTCTCTCTCTCCCCTGGTTGCTGTAATATGATTAGTCTACATAAAGACGTGTCTGGAGTGTAATTCAGTGCTCGCTAATGAGACGCTTGTGTGAACTGGGCTCATCCATATCCCCAAGGCGTCTCCCACTCACCTGCTGCTGGAGAAACAGAGAGAAAGAGAGAGAGAGAGAAGGGGGAGGGGAGAGACAGAAAGAATAAAAGAAAATACTCTGGCAAATTAAATATTGAAAAGTTTTCCAAGCATTATTCAGAATTCTGACGTTACGGCATGAATGTTTGTGAGTGAGCGCATGAAGTGGTCTGGCTGTTTGTAGAGAGCATGTTTTAGGCCCATCTGGACACAGGCTTTTTTTAGAGACAGAAGTGACATTATACGGGACATCATGGTTTGATACATACTCGTGACTTTCATTGCAATATTAGTCTCTTAGACAGCACTGTGTCAATGAATACCCGCACAACTACCGCATCATAAATGTGTACATATCAAAACATTTACTTATGGTTCACATCTTATCCTAAGAATAGGCCTTTTTCAATGAAGTTTGGTGACTTTTTTTTCACCATCAGAACCTATTACCCGTGGGGTTCCTCAGGGTTCTGTCATTGGGCCTATTTTGTTTTCTTTGTATATGCTGCCGCTGGGTTTGATTTTTTTAAAAATATGGCATGTCCTACCATTTTTATACTGACGATACACAAATTTTTGTCTCCCTTTGAGATCATGAGAGAATTGTGTTTGTAAGTCACGTTTGGCATGCTTAGAAGAGATGCATGGCCCTCAGTCTGGTTCAGTTAAACCAGGGACAGAGAGAGATGATAATTTTTGTCCCTGCCATCGGATACCTTTACTTATTTAGGTCCATGGTCGGCTTATCTTCAAGACTAATTAAGTAATCTGGGGGTTGTGTTTGACCCAGAACTGAGATTTGACAAGCATATTGGTGCTGTGGAGTTGTTTTTATTCCAGATCAGGTGTCTTGCTCGATTAACATCAGTTCTTTTAACCAAAGACCTAGAGAAGGTCATAAAGTCCTGCTGTATGTTTTTAAAGCAGTGCATGGAATGACTCCTCCATATGTGACATCTAGGTCTTTAAGATCAACTAATAAGCTGCTTCTCACTATCACATAGACTCATTTTAAGTATACAGGAGACGAGGCCTTTGCTGCTGCAGGTCCGAGACCTGCCACATGAAATTAGAATGGTCACATCTATTAGCTTTTTTAAAGTTTGCATTAAAAAATACCTCTTTTCATTTTGCCTTTAAGGAGTTGGGCTAGTGTTGATATCCTTGTTTGGTTATTTTCTTTTATGTTTTATTGTACTCTATGTATCTGTATGTTTATTGTACAACACTTTGTTCTGCATGTGTAGTTGTAAAGTGCTTTATAAAGGAATGAATGAATGAATGGATGGATGAATGAATGAACAGGTTACACCAGTGTAAAAATGTCTTATCACAGCAATTATATCACTCATATTGCTCAAATATAGGGTTACAGATTTGAACAAGCCCTTAAACACCAAAGTGTTTAACTTTGGCACACAAAAAAGAAAAATAAAGACTTAACTGACTTGCTTGCACAAGAAAGTCACTAGCTTTCAAACACACCCACACACCTTCACACACATCTATCTGAACAGGTAATAACTGCTGGAATGTTATAGATGTCATAAAACACCGCAGACGCTCATGCTTCTTGTTCACATCTCACTGGTCATAAATGTCTGCAGAATAAGAACGATGAAAAATTCACCCCGTGTTTGATCTTCCACCAACCCTAGCAGAGGCCACTAAAATCTAGCTAAAACCTCTGCCTTTTCCATGCTTTCACAAATCAATGCATGCTTATTCCAACACAATCAATACACACCACTCTAATATACTGATGGCTCAAACATCTGGTGCACTAGCCAAAATGTGTGTGTGAAATAAAATAATGGTGTATGGGGACATACACTACCAACAGTGCTGGGAAGATTACTTATAAATTGTAGTCAGTCACTGGTTACTAATTACGTTAAGAAAATTATACTGTAGTAAGTAATGTAATCTATTAGATTACACATTAGGGAATTTAATCTGACTACTTTTGGATTACTTTTAGATTACTT
>NW_015649422.1:805-1355 GCF_001515625.1 Sinocyclocheilus rhinocerous | reverse complement strand
AGCAGCAGTCACTGGATTGTATGTGTCCAAGACAATTTTCCTTCGTGACAATAAAAGTCTATCTAATCTAATCTAATCTAATCTAATCTATCTAATCTAAAACGAGTGAATCGTTACACCCCTAACAATCAGCAATGCAGCGATTGGCTGCTGGCAAGACAGCAACGTAATGACATCTTATAATTAAAAAAGACACCTGACGAAAAGCTTGACAAATTTCTGGACTTTTATAAGGAAACAGCCAAGTGAACAAAACTGCATAAATGTTATAATAGATAAATTAAATGTGCACTGTTTTACATGATTCCCAATTATTTATATTCACGATTTCTAATATTTGTACAGGCTTTACATTTTTATTTCAATGTAGTAATTAGCAATTCATTTAATTTTATATTTGAACAGATTTGTTACGTGACAGCATTAATTAAAGTTTCTTAAGGGTCAAGATCAAGTTATCTGCATATCCTGCGCTCAGGGACGCATTAAGACTGCACTGGGCCCCGGGGCTATGACTTACTGCAGGGCCCCCCATCACAATAATGATATA
>NW_015649422.1:441-692 GCF_001515625.1 Sinocyclocheilus rhinocerous | reverse complement strand
GGGGGGGGGCTGGAGCCGATGCTCAACAGGAACTCACAGCGTTGGAACGGGTGAGCCCTACCGGCCGATGGGGGAGGAGCAGCGTGATTGTATAGCCCTACCAGGAGGCTGGCTGACAGGCCCCTGCTAATCAGTGGGCAGAGGGCAAAATGTCTGACCGAGAGGGCCCATGAAGCCTCCGACTGGAGATCAAGACTCAGGACGACGGACGTGTGGGTCCTCTCGGTTTGGCAGATAAAAAGGCTTTGGGC
>NW_015649422.1:0-297 GCF_001515625.1 Sinocyclocheilus rhinocerous | reverse complement strand
GGAGTACTCTCACCGACATCTGACGTGAGATCAAGACTCGCTGCATCAGACGGGTAAGCCTCGCCAGAGAGAGAAAAGGAAAACCTGACTGGGAGGGCTCTCGCAGCATCCGATGGGGTATCAGACTCAGAACATCGAACGGGTAAGCCTCGCCAGGCAGGGGGAAAAGACATGAGGTTAGCTGAGAAGGTTCTGACAGCGTTCGGCGGGAGGTCGAGACTCATGGCGTCGGATGGCTAAGCCTCGCCAACTGTCGAACGGAAAGTAAAGTTATGTGGCCGGGAGACTCTCGCCGAC
>NW_015649421.1:287-1226 GCF_001515625.1 Sinocyclocheilus rhinocerous | reverse complement strand
CAGGAGCTCAGTATCGGGCCCGATATCGGTATCGGTGCATCCCTAATATTCACTAATGGTTTATTAATGACTTAATATACACTACCATTTAAAAGTTCGAATTATATGATTGTTTTTTTTTTCATTCTAATATGCTGATTTGGTGCTATAAATGTGATCTTTTAGAAAATTACAAATGTCTTTACCGTCACTTTTGATACATTTTTTATGTGTCCTGCTAAATAAAAGTATTTATTAAAAAAACATCTTACTGACCCAAAATTTTTTAACGGTAATGTATATATATATATATACTGTATATATGTATAGTGTAGTATGTATGTATGTATGTATGTGTGTGTGTGTGTGTGTGTGTGACCCTGGACCACAAAACCAGTCTTAACTCGCTGGGGTATATTTGTAGCAACAGCCAAAAATACATTATATGGGTCAAAATTATTGATTTTTTTTGTTTTATGCCAAAAATCATTAGGATATTAAGTAAAGATCATGTTCCAAGAAGATATTTTGTAAATTTCATACTGTAAATATATTAAAACTTAATTTTTGATTAGTAATATGCATTGTTAAATATTGTTCCTTCCTAACAAACCATACATCAATGGAAAGCTTATTTATTTAGCTTTCAGATGATGTATAAATCTCAATTTCGAAAAATTTACCCTTATGACTGGTTTTGTGGTCCAGGGTCACATATATATATATATATATAGTATATGTATATATATATATTTATTAGTGAGGTCAAAATTAGCGCGTTAATGCAGGCGATAAATTTTTTCAGTTTAACGCGTTAAAAATATTTAACGCAATTAACGCCGGGGCGGGGCTAGGGTTGTCCTCCCCACTCACAACTGCTGCTTCTGTCACTTTTTCTCTTGACAAGAATTGCATTTATTCAGTCGCAGAACGACTGAGAACGGGAGACGTTTCAGACGC
>NW_015649421.1:0-137 GCF_001515625.1 Sinocyclocheilus rhinocerous | reverse complement strand
ACATTTAAGAACATGTCTCTGAAATGGTTTTCAAAACTGTCTCGGAGCAGCCCAGCACTGTCTCACTCATCTAACACAGTGTTTCCCAACCCTTTTTTAGTCGCGGCACCCTTTGGAATTTTTAACAAACTTGTGGC
>NW_015649420.1:0-514 GCF_001515625.1 Sinocyclocheilus rhinocerous | reverse complement strand
CTCACTCCCTCACACTCACTAACTCACTCACTCAGTTACAAAAAAACACTTTAAAGTGGTTTAAATGTTGACTTAAATTTGCGAGAGCAAGACAAGACCAGCCAAATTGCTATCAGAAACTGATTTCAGTTTTTTTTTAACATTGACTACATAATCATTGTGTTCTAAAATAAAGTGTGAGCGTTTACAATGCTATGATTAATAAATGCTAGAAGTATTGTTCATTAAGATTGTTAATTTCAACATTTACTAATACATTTTTAAATTTTAAAGTTGTATCTGTTGACATTAATGCACTAACTGACATTAATGGTTGAGGTATAATTAACATAATATGATTTAATGTTAATATGCATTTATTTCATTTAAAAATATAGTAAATTTTTATGGGTCAGTACTGTTTTTAGTTTTGTAATAAAGTTCAGCACTATTTTACTTGGAAAGTTGTGTTTGTTTTTATTCAGTATCCATTGCGATGCGATGGCGCCGCAGACGGCAGCCTCAGTGTTTGGCT
>NW_015649419.1:480-1341 GCF_001515625.1 Sinocyclocheilus rhinocerous | reverse complement strand
ATCCTGCGGTTCATAAATAACTTTGTTTTCCTACCTCCACGAGTGGCATTATTATTGCCTTGTTTATCTATGCTCTTTCCCTTTAAACCTAGCCAAAAAGCCATATGTGTTAACAGTAGACTTTAATAATATGCATTTATGGTGTAATTACTACATTTTCGTGTCAATCCATGTTCATATTCACTGCAACCAATGCGCTGTTACTTTAATTCAGCGCTTGCAGCGCAGCAATAGACTAGGTGCAGAAACGATCTCTGCAGCAGACGCACCGCTCCTGGAACGCACTGCCGGACCGCAACCGTGTGCAGTGAATGCTTCAATCCGTTAACATGAGTGCGGAAAAAATACACACCACGTAGGCCTATGCACTGCAAACAGAATAATGTGAACTTGGCATTATGTGTGTGTGCTGCGAGTGCATGAGCGTACGGTCTCCAGGAGAGCTGAATGGTTAAACACTGGCAAGAATTAAAAAGTAATGCAATTTATAAACTTTAGTGACGATGTGACACTGCCTCGATTGTGCAAGTGACAATTCCCGTGTCAACTGTGCAACATGTGTGTGTGTGCGTGTACCTGTTTTTCTATTCTGGTGGGGACTTAAACCTGAATACACACAGACTCATGGGGACTCGTGTCACGGTGGGGACCTAAATTGAGGTCCCCACGTGTAAACAAGCTAATAAATCATACAGAATTAAGTTTTTTGAAAATCTAAAAATGCAGAAAGTTTCCTGTGAGGGGTAGGTTTAGGGCTAGGGTTGGTGTAGGGCAATAGAATACACGGTCTGTACAGTATAAAAACCATTACGCCTATGGGATGTCCCCACTTTTCACAAAAACAAACCTGTGTGTTGTGTG
>NW_015649419.1:0-299 GCF_001515625.1 Sinocyclocheilus rhinocerous | reverse complement strand
TATGAAAATAAACAAGCTGAAAACACTCTAACTGAAAAACCTTTAGTGCTTTTCTATAGTATTAAGCCTCAAATGTTAAATATACATCGGATTGGTTTCTTCTTTAAATTATAAAAAAAGTAAAAATATGAATGGTATTATAATGTTATACTAAAACTAAAACAATGGAAAACCCCTTAAGATAACATGTAGAAAGAAAAAAAACATATCTTATACGTGCAGAATAACATAAGTAGACTTTGAACGATTAATTACCACTTTGAACGATTACGTAATTGTGGCATCCATAATTGTAATCG
>NW_015649418.1:0-556 GCF_001515625.1 Sinocyclocheilus rhinocerous | reverse complement strand
TAACTTGAAGCTTCCAGAGCTGGAGTGACCAGAGTCCACTGAGTCTTCTCTTCCACTGGCTCTGAAGTTCAACACTACATGAGATGCATGGCTGGGACTTAACTGTTGAGTGCTGGAGTTCTTTGCTGGCCTAACACGTGTCCGAGTGCTGTAGTTCTTTGCTGGCCTATGGAACACGTGTCCATTAAGATTGTGAACCAAGGTATGGACGCTAGGACATACATGAATCTCTGCCATAGTTGAGCAGTGGTTGGCTATACCTTGGATTGCATCTTCTGAAGGACTTACATAGTGGTTCTCCTTGTTCTCAAGTTGAGTTGCATTTGCGCTCCAACTAACCACCTCTTCTTTGGGCACTATACTGATCCCAGACAGATGTTTCTGTTGAATATTGGTCAGATCACTGAGTGATGAGGGATGATTCTCCTCAAATGAGATGTCTTCAACAACTGGAGAAGGTGGAGGAGGAAATTCATCTTCAGTAAATGAAACCGTGTCAATGCTGATCTTTTTGGAGTCTTTACAATCAATCTTAAGGGTTACTTCACCTGGAGAA
>NW_015649417.1:896-978 GCF_001515625.1 Sinocyclocheilus rhinocerous | reverse complement strand
ATTGGTGTAAATAAATGAATAAATAAAACAGGACAGAAACAAATACTGCTAGATATTACTGAATTCACGGCAAATGCAACAA
>NW_015649417.1:0-135 GCF_001515625.1 Sinocyclocheilus rhinocerous | reverse complement strand
GCTCACAATACCACCTGGTGGCCAAAGAGTGTAAAACAAGCAGATGACCTGATGTGATCTATGATTACACTGTTTTGCGTCAGTTAAGGCTTAGAAATAATGGTGAAGAAAAAAAAATCAATTTCCACATAGACT
>NW_015649416.1:0-508 GCF_001515625.1 Sinocyclocheilus rhinocerous | reverse complement strand
AGTGGCCAAGGTCAGGGAAGTGGTGGTCAGGGGAGTGGCCAAGGTAAGGGAAGTGGCCAAGGTCAGGGAAGTGGTGGTCAGGGGAGTGGCCAAGGTCAGGGAAGTGGCGATCAGGGAAGCGGCCAAGGTCAGGGATGTGGATGTGGTCCATGAAATGGTCATGGGCATTTTGCATAACACACACTGGAGATCTTTTCAGTTCAGTACTTCATTCATATGGCATGTTATTCCTGTTTGCTCAAACGGTTTAGAAATATTTTCTGTCTCTCTCACTTTACTAGTTTTATTAGTAGGCCTATGTTTTTGGTCAAATATCAAATTCTCTACTTTAAGTATAAGTTGAGTACTTTGTACACCCCTTTAAGCAGGTAATGCCTGCCTTGATAAATTTGATTGGCCATCTCTGTCATTTTGACATAGACGAGAGAAAGTCAGTTATTTTTGCGACACCAGTGTTCAGTTAGTGTCATTAGGCAGTTATTTTACAACATTTATTATAAACCTAAAC
>NW_015649415.1:0-565 GCF_001515625.1 Sinocyclocheilus rhinocerous | reverse complement strand
GGCGCTGAGAGGATAGGAGCGTTACACAGTAAGTCCTTAGCTGCTTGGAAAGCTTGTTCACAAGCAGGAGTCCACACAAAAACCCGAGCTGTACTAAGAACATCGGTTAACGGTGAAACAACACTAGCAAAATTACGACAGAAACCTCTGTAATATCCTGCCATACCTAAAAATCTGCGCAATTCTCTTTTATTCTTAAGTACAGGAAATTCCATAACAGCCGAAATCTTTGCGTCAACTGGACGTACTTGACCCTGTCCTACCATTTTTCCCAAGTACACTACTGTAGCCTTAGCGAACTCGCATTTGGCTAAATTCAGAGTCAGGGAAGCACCAGCAAGACGTGAAAACACTTCACGTAGAGAACTCACGTGCTCTTCCCAACTAGAAGAATATCACAATATCGTCTAAATAGGCTTCACAATTTTTAACTCCACTCAGTACAATCCGCATCAATCTTTGGAATGTTGACGGCATGTTGCGCATTCCGAACGCCATGACGGAATACTGCATGAAATCATCAGGGGTCACAAAAGCTGAAATCTCAGAGGCACGCGGAGTAAGG
>NW_015649414.1:382-569 GCF_001515625.1 Sinocyclocheilus rhinocerous | reverse complement strand
CACAATGAACATATGCACAATGAATCTTTCACAATGTCTACACTTTGTGTGTTAAAATGAGACGATCTGTGAGCACGCAATTTCAGCACTGCTAAGAGTGGATTCTAACTTAATCACCTCTGGTTGGCCATTGCATTCCAGAAATCAACAGCTGAGTCTGTGATTGGCTACATTGCGCAACCCTTTA
>NW_015649414.1:0-326 GCF_001515625.1 Sinocyclocheilus rhinocerous | reverse complement strand
TTCACTTGTGAGTTTAAAATATTGTAGCGGAGCCCCCAGAGTGAGTTTCTTTTAGGCGACCGTTATTTTAGAACGTTTCCTCTTATTGTTTCCATGGCGACGCATCAGGCTTATCACGTGACACACCGCGGCCACAATAACACTGTATGACAGATGGATCGCTTTTATTTCGTTTTTCCTTTTTTATTTAAAATATTCACAAACTTGCATACCATGTCATGAACTATCTGATATTCCGATTCACAAATGTGTGTAAATGAGTGTGTTTTGTCGTTTAAAACCCTTTCTAAATGATCTTGATCATGATCTGTAATGTGAGATGGGCG
>NW_015649413.1:0-597 GCF_001515625.1 Sinocyclocheilus rhinocerous | reverse complement strand
TGAAGATGAACTTTATTCACTGTGAGTTTAGATGATGTTTCTTTGATAGGACAGATCTATACAGAAGAGATTTTATTGCTTGATGCATTATTGTGTCACGTTTGGTGAGGATGAGAAGTCAGACCTGAAAGGGATCTGAAGGAAGATGATCTACTGACTGTGAATCTTTTTATGAACGCGTAGATTAGATGATTGATTGAAACTCTTCCTGCATGCAGTGCATTGATATGGTTTCTCTCCAGTGTGAATCCTCAGGTGCCGCTTCAAATGTTCAGCTGTAATAAAAGTCTTCTCACACTCTAAGCACATATGATCTCTCACACCCGCGTGTCTCTTCTGATGAACTTTTAAACTTTGCAGTTGTGTCTTCTGATGAACTTTTAAACTCTGCAGATGTGAAAAACTCTTTCCACACAAAGAACATGAATGTGGTTTCTCCTTCGTATGAACTTTCAGGTGATTCTTCAGGCTTAAAGCCCACGAAAATGTTTTTCCGCATTGATAACATCCATGCAGTTTCTCTCCAGTGTGGATGTTCATGTGTTTCTTAAAGTTTGATGATTCTGTGAAACTCTTCCCGCACTGATCACATATGAA
>NW_015649412.1:0-506 GCF_001515625.1 Sinocyclocheilus rhinocerous | reverse complement strand
GATGGACCCCTCTGTAGGTTGTTGTGTATGAAGTGTCCTCAGTGCTGAGTTAAACAATATGGCCTTGTAGGACATACAGGAAATATTTTATCTTTATTTGATATATTTTTTTGAATATTTGATAAACTTTTGAATGTTTGAGGTTTTACTTACTAGTCAGATGGTTCATAGTGCCTTGGAGATGTTCTTCGACAGGAGATCCGCTCCAGCTCTGCAGCACGGCCATCAGCATGGAAGAATATAGGAACAATTTGTCACGGAGCCAGCAATATATAGTATACAATGTCAGGTTTATTAGAAATAAGCCAACAATATGTAGTATACAATGTCAGGTTTATTAGAAATAAACAAACTACAGCAGAGGTGAAATGCAGAAAAGAGAAATAATAATATACAAAACATACCAAAAAAAAAAAAAACATACCAAAAAATCTTAAGATACAAGAATTCACATTTTTAGGTTTTACAGATACATGATGATATAGTTGAAATATATTGTGAAAAAT
>NW_015649411.1:0-586 GCF_001515625.1 Sinocyclocheilus rhinocerous | reverse complement strand
TTTACTATCATGTTATTTATTATATTACATTATATTACATATTAATGATTTATATTTGCATTTGTTTCAAATGATGTTTTTACTATCATTATATATTATATTATATTATATTATTTGTGTTTTAAAAGTATTTAAGTTTTTACTATTATATTATATATTAAACATTCATAATTGCACTTATAATATTTCAAAATACTGATGTTTTTACTATCATTCTGAAATATGGAGAAGAGTAATATAATGAGTAAGTGTGTCTAAATGTTTGCTTGGTACTGTATATACACTTGTAAATCCTTTATAAACTGCGTTGAAATGTAAATGTACCTTATCAAGCGCACTCATGAAGTGTTGGTCCCCATTCAACACTGTGTTAATCAACTGGACAAATTTACTATGAACCTCCAACACCGACTCCACAAACTGGGTTGGCATCTGCAGGACAAAGATCAGAGGAAAACATGCAATTAATGCTATGTACAAATAAGCTGTTTTTTTTTATAGCTATACATTGCTTTTAGACTCAAAGTATTTTTACACATAACCTGGACACTTACGTTTTCCTGAGAGAGGTTACTGGTGGCTCTGA
>NW_015649410.1:1139-1256 GCF_001515625.1 Sinocyclocheilus rhinocerous | reverse complement strand
GGTTTGGGGATACCAGCTGTGCGTGCAGACACCAGTGGTGTATCCTTACACACTAGATATCAGACTGGGATACCGAAAGACTGACCTTGACGATCTGGGTGCAACAGACAGGACATG
>NW_015649410.1:0-721 GCF_001515625.1 Sinocyclocheilus rhinocerous | reverse complement strand
GATCAGCTGTGACTTGACTGGACTCACGACGATCGACTGTGATTTGAATTGATTCATGACTATCGACTGTGACTTGACTTGACTCATGAAGATCAGCTGTGACTTGACTTGGCTCATGAAGATCAGCTGTGACTTGACTTGACTTATGACAATAAACTGTGACCTGACTTGGTTCATGAAGATAAGCTGTGACTTGACTTGCCTCATGACGATCAACTGTGACTTGAGCTGTTGTGTCCGCCATTTTGCGATCAGGCTCATCTGTCGCCGTCATTTTGTGAGCGTAATCTAGTGCGGGGGCCATTACACGAGTGAGTGCGGGGTCGCGTTCCTCCGCGATACCCACAGTGAACAGAGAGCCAACAGTCAACAAAGCAAAGTCCAAAAAACAACTCAGTGAAGAAAGCGGAACAAAGCAAAGTCCAAAAAACAACTCAGTGAGGAACGCGGACCCTCGCGTCTAAGCTCAGATCGTAGAGGTTGATTAAGGCCATCACAAAAAAACTCTATCAAAAGACAGTCTGGTAGATCAGAATAGTGTGCTATGGCTAAAAATTCACGAACATAGTTCTCTAGCGATCGCGGACCCTGTCTAAGGGCTAACAAAATCCTTGCCGTGTCCATACCTGGCCAATGTTCCTCTGAAAAGCTGCTGGATCCTTGTGAGGCCGTGTGTTCTGTAATGGGGCTGACGAGACGAGAGGCGTGCGGATCCATGTGC
>NW_015649409.1:457-521 GCF_001515625.1 Sinocyclocheilus rhinocerous | reverse complement strand
CATTTCTACTGGGCACTGTGTCTCTTTCTAATTCAAAGGCAGTGAATTTCCCTACTCACATTCC
>NW_015649409.1:0-268 GCF_001515625.1 Sinocyclocheilus rhinocerous | reverse complement strand
AATTAAGTTGCTTAAACAACTATAAACAAAACAGCATCATGTTTGTATGCATAGTTTAATACAAAGGACTGAAAGCCAATCACACTGAGTGCATTTTTTATTTAAAAACACGAGTTGCAGTGGGATGGGAAAAACCCCCGCCATAAGTCTCGAGATATGTTTTTTCAAAGTTGAACTTGTATTAATTTTACATGGCTTTCTAAACATGCCGCTCTTTTGTGCAAGACGCGAGTGCAACGGTGATAGATGCCCCTCTAGAAAATGCGCG
>NW_015649408.1:0-557 GCF_001515625.1 Sinocyclocheilus rhinocerous | reverse complement strand
TGTTTTCAACTGACATTATGGCATTAAAAATAAAATTATCCCAAATGTAACTGTGGCGCGTGTGGCTGTGCAGTCAGTGAACCGCTTCCATCGGCGCTACTGCAGCAAAACACACTGTTGCTCATATCATTTTTATGTGCTGCAGCAAAACACACTGTTGCTCACATGAAACATTATCATGTGAGTATTATGACCAGTACTTAATTTGATCCTGCTGGATCCTGTTCCGGAAAATGTCAGATTTTAAATTTTTGCGTTCCGGTAGGCCTATTTGTTTTTAAAAATCCGGCATTTACAGTGCATTAGATCGTGACAGTGCATGCTTGCGTGCATACGAGACGGAGCGAGCGCGGGTTTGACTAGATGTATTTGGAGCTTATTGCTCACGTCTCATTCGGCACAAATCCAAATGTTTCCATATTCGTAATGTATTTGAATGTTAAACTAGAATTTATAATGTAAACTAGGCTTGAACTTTACACGCATTCGCAAATAGACGGAAAAGATCATCCTCTTCACATGATCAAAAACGTCCTTGGCATAACAGCAGAGTGGAC
>NW_015649407.1:384-491 GCF_001515625.1 Sinocyclocheilus rhinocerous | reverse complement strand
CCACTGGTTAGTGGAGGCTATAGTCTTAGCTTACCAGGCCCAACGTTTACGCGGAGTGAGCGGAGTGAGAGCTCACTCTACGAGAGGAGTGGCATCTTCTTGGGCAT
>NW_015649407.1:0-250 GCF_001515625.1 Sinocyclocheilus rhinocerous | reverse complement strand
CGTGTACTCGCCTCAGGTAGGCAGTAACACCGGACCTGCTCGGTGTCGATCACGCTTGCTGCGCCATTCCCCTCTACGGACCGGATACGTGCGCTTTTTTGCTCCTCAATTCAGTTCCCCATGGCGAACCCTGGTGGAGTTCCTCCCGCACCCTCGGCGGTCAGACGCCAGGCTCAGCACTCGTGTGCATGCCCAAGGTCAGCCATTGTGCTGGGCTAGGTGCCCGTGTGTAGTGATTCCCCCTTCGGGT
>NW_015649406.1:0-2146 GCF_001515625.1 Sinocyclocheilus rhinocerous | reverse complement strand
GTTTTTCATCTTATATTTATATTTTATTTCAGTTTTATTTCAATTACTGAAAATGACTTTTTAAAAGTTTTATTTTAGTTAACATTAACAATATAGAGGTATCTGTCATGTATACATCTAATAACGTAGATACAGGCTTTTGATGATTTTTAATGATCTGCACATTACTTCATCAAACATTATGATGGTTTACACTGATTACACTTTGTCTTGTGTGTAAAACATGTAAAGATTTGATACGCATTTGGACACCCAGATTCTCCCATCTCATCGAGCACTTTTATGGAGAACAGAAATCCTGAATCTCTTTTCATCTGTCTCAGCACTGATTATGAATAATTCATAACTAGGAGAGAAGAAGAAGAAGGGATGGGGCTGGAAGCAGCATTTCAGCAGAGAATATGCCATCTGTTTTCTGTGTGTGATGATAAACCGATAAACAAGAGCCTAAACAAACAGCTACAGGCCAAAGACAGAACAACACCACACTAACATCTATTCCCGAGAGAAAACACAGAGAAAACATGTTTCCATACAAATATCAGCAATGACACTACAGGCGGCCACAACTGATGATTATTCAGATTAATAACTCATAAACAAACCGTGAAACTGACAGGATATTTCTGCAGAAAAACATCATGTATTATCACGCTGCTGTTGTTGTTTGTCTTTTTCTTTCATATTATTCTTTGAAGTACACTAGAATGTAAATACTACATACTGGATACATTTATAAATCAAAATTCTTGAAAATTACATTGAGGAAATGTTTAACTAACCAATTATTTTAAGTTTAAATGTAAATTTTAAGTTTTAGTATGTGCTGTTGTCTTTACTAGTTTTATTTAAATATTTCTATTTAGCTTTAATTTATTTCAATTTAAATTTGATTAGTTTTAACACTTTAATTTAAACTTTATTTCAGCTAGTTACAGGCAAAATTGTTACTTACTTTTTTAAAATGTGTTATAAGTGTTTCATCTAATATTTAGAATTTAATCTATTTATTATCTATTTATTATTTTAAAATGTGGAATATTATTTATTAACATTTTAAATAAAAACTTATTATTTATATATTTTATAAATATATTTTATTTAATTTATTTATTTTATTTTATTTTCCATCTAAACTATTTTAAACTTTAAGGCTAGGATTTCTTCAACTTTACTATCTACTTAAAATAATTTAATGGAAATTACATTCATATACAGAAGCATTTTTCAGCTGATATATATATATATGAAGAGTTCATTTTGCAAAAACCGATAAACGCCACTTTAAAAAAAAAGAGCTGATTGCCGTGCATTATTCTCCACATATAGCGTGATCTGAACCCTAAACACGTTTTGTCAAAAAAGCCGAGTTCACGTTTTACTGCAGAAGCCGACAAGCGCCTTGTTGTTGAACAGAAGCCGATAAGTCCATTTTAGCCAATCAGCGCGCTGTATTCAGGTCAGGTGACAAGGCTACTTTCACTTTGAAAAGACGTGCTAGCTGAGAGGAGTTTCGTCAAAGCTGACTAAAAGTGATCGAGGATCATTTCGACGAACTTGATGAACCTGTGATATCTTCTTCAGGGCGAAAAAGGAAAATAAAAGCTGAAACATTTTCACGGAACCTTGCAAAAGCAGCGCATTACAATGGTGAGGGAAAAGCTCCGTGTATTGCGTGTAACGTAATCATATCCATACAGTTTATGAGCACAACAACAACAACAACGTTTGTCAGGCATCTACATTGTCATCTGAGGAGATTACAAAGATGAAACTAGTGTTTTTTTAAACTCTTAAACATGAAATGTGGAGTTATCTGCTTTTGCCAAAAAAACACAACTGTTGGAGTTATTTGCTTTTGCTATAAAACAAACTTTTAATATGTAAAAAAAAAACATACTTTCAATGAACTTTAATTTTTGTAAATTACCTGTATTTAAGTTATTATTACTTAATCAAAACAACCCAACTGCAGTTTGATTGATATTACTTGGAATGCAATAAAAAAAAAACGTGATTTTTGAAAAAAAATCGGTTTTTGTAAATAAACTCCTCATATATTTACTACAGAAAATGTATGTCTTTTCCAGAATTGGAAATCACAGTTTTAAAATTGCACATTTTGCATGAATGTGAAACCCTGACA
>NW_015649405.1:964852-966004 GCF_001515625.1 Sinocyclocheilus rhinocerous | reverse complement strand
AATTTGCTTTGGCTTTAGCACAGTGGAAATTTAAAAGACAATAATGTAATAAACTCTCTGTACTGCACAATTAATCTTTTATTTACATCGTTATAATAAGATGGTTCTCGAGCTTGCAGAACTGAGCACTGAACAAAAACTCCAGCGTTTTAAGCGTCGGACACAATTTCAGGCTGGGAAATCTCATACTCATCCAGGCCATCCTATACACCCACAACAAATTCTGAAACCACAAACAACCCTATTATTTGTATGGCCATCACAAAGGTCCAAACCCTTAGGCTGGAGCTGTGCAAGATAATTTAAGGTTCTTGAACTGCACCTTCACTTCCATTTTCCATTTCTTCATTTTCCCCAATATCTCTGTCCATCCCTTGTGTATTCTTGTACCTGTCACTTCTTCACCAGCAGGTCTACCGTTATGAACAGAACTGTGTCCATCTAGTTGCAAAACAACCACCTCATTTTAATTTGTTTGCACAAAAAGTTATTTATCTTAAAATGACTTAAATACCCAAGATGTAACAAACCTATTTTTCATACAAATATATTTTTAAAAAATTGTGTTTAAGTGCCTATTTATAAAAATTAGTGCAATACCTTCATTGAAAAATCCTAATAGCCGACTGAACACACTATTGAATTGACTCATATTTTTGTTTTGCTGTCTGCTCTCCCTCCTTACCTAAACTATAAATCCATGCGAATATCTGTCTGCTAAATGTATTAATGTGACTTTACAGTATGATGTCCTTTAGCATAAAGTATTCTGTCATGATAATAATGGGGTGCTCCTGATAGCCTAACTAGCAGTTTAATACTCCGCTAAGTTAACAGACAAAACTATAGTGACTAAGGGATTATATTTGGGGATCCGTGGCATTAATTGTTGGACAGCGTGTTCTCTCTTTTACACACACAAAGACTTTATCAATAAAATAGTTTTGGGAAAGCCGGTCATATGCGAGTAATTCACATTCACGCGCTCTCTTCTGCTCTCTCTCTCTCTTCAGTAACTGCACACGGCTCATTCCTCTGTTAGATCTAAATTTTATGTAACGGAGGCTCGGGGTGTTAGTAAAAATATTCGAAAGTAATTGTTTCACGTCGTGGCCGCACTATCATATTGGGCTTCCTTTTTCGATAGGCTAC
>NW_015649405.1:959203-964817 GCF_001515625.1 Sinocyclocheilus rhinocerous | reverse complement strand
GTACAGAATGCGAACAAGATTAACTTTAATACAAGGAGATAATGGCGCAAAAGCGAATATCAGATTTTTTAAAATGCCCATCCCAGCAAAAACTTTCCAAAATCGGCATCCAAACAACACCAGCCCCAGTACGAGCACCGACGTAAGTGAACCAGCCTTACGTCTGGTTCTCACCCAACACTGACTCTGGAAATTTTTTTTCTAATTGTTCTGCAGCTCTTCTTGGAAGGCGTCAGCTGATTGGTGTGATGAGCAAGGTGTGTGTTATTCAGTACCATGGTACTAAATCATTACCATATCAAAGTACCATAATATTAGCATATAATACCAGGGTAATGAAGTAAATTATGCCCGAATCGTCTGGTTTAGGCTTAATCGACCTCATTACGATCACCATGGCCCATGTCTGTCTCTCTCTGCTGTGACGGCTTACCCCAAATCATGCAGAAATATTTGACCCACATACAGCACTGAAACATGGCAGGCAGCTGGTGCCGTTGCCATCTTCTTCAGGACGTAAGTGAACCAGCCTTACGTCTGGTTCTCACCCAACACTGACACACACAGCACCCCCAACCGAAAACATCTTCCCGCGCCCCTGTGAACATGCTACTGATTGGAGAAGGTAGCCTACTAGATATGTGTATAATTGAGTACCCACTAGTATTAATTATTACTAACATAAAAAATAGCTGTTAGTTTAAGTTGTAAATGTTAAACCGGCTTGCCATAGTAAATTGCACTCATCGCTCAGGCTCTGTACGTGTGAAAGAGACTCGTGTGTCTTTAAGAGAGCCGCATTACAGGTGGGATGACGCTGCCTGAGAGACTCGGTGTGGTGGGGACGATGCGTTTCGTGGGTTAACAGCACTCATTTCTGCCCCTGTCTCTGATGCTCAAGAAAAGGTGGTGTCTATTAATCTGCCGAAGACGGCTCCGCGTTACTTCTCTCCAGAACCAACGCTAATGCTGTATCCATGTGCAATGCTTTTGACAGCATTACCCCAACTAAATCTAAAGGTACGTGTGTATTGACCAAATGTTCATCGATTTTCGCTCGCAACATCAATGTTTTTGGACTGTAATGCATGTGTTATTGTGCTGATAGTGTTGAGATGGCAATAGGCCGTCACGTACAATGCGTGAATAATATCAGCGCTCGCCTGTTGCCAGGAAACAAACGTGCTGTTGCTGTTACACTGTTGTTTATGAAAATGATCTGCTCGTCAATCAATCAGTCAGTTTGGGGCAGCTGATGGACTTCTTGTGTCCTGTCGTGTGACCCTCACTTCTGTGATGGGATTCATTTATTAGGGCCTGATCCATCACCTAAAGCGCAAAATACAACTGTAACTAACCGGTTATTTGTGGCATTACTGTCGTACACGGACTGCGTAGAAACAGATGGGCATTTCAGATCACTGATTCTGTATGGAATGATGCCAGTTATTACATTTATTTGGGAAAAGAAAAAAAAAACATTTTGAGGAAAATCAATCTAATCGAACCAACCAAATCGTAGCTCTGATACAGCGGTACATTTCATAGAGTTGTGCCTGCGTGTTTTTGCATGGTCAATGGGAATTAATGATGCTCAGGGACAGATGGTTCACGGGTTACCTGTTGCTATAACGACCGGCCCTTATATTGCGTTAACTGCATTGTGTTGCTTTCACTGAATTGAGCTCAGGTGGCCTATTTTAGATGCGTTTTCCTTCACTGCAACTACATTTTCAGTTGCAATTGCTGTAATATATTTGACCTTACACGGCTAATTGTGTTTATATATTTATTTCACACAGACACGCTGTAGCTCATTTCACTGAGATGAAACAAATCTCAATGCGTGACCTCTTTCTCTCCGTGACAGTTTCTCTGTATTTAATTTTTCCTGTTTATAGCGAAATCTTTTTTATGTCCTATAGGCCATGCAGATTGATTGTATCTTTTTTATTTTTTAAATAAGCATCATCTACTCTAATGTTATTATTTTAAGACAAGTATATACCAAAATACCATGTTTTTGGGCATTTGACATTTTGGACATTTTGTTCCTTTTTTGAAAGTAGTACCATGTTCTTTTTAGGACATATAGGCTATAGTATTCTACTACTGTGTTTTTGGACATAAATCATGGTATGTTGCTTTCTTTTATTGAAAATAAAATGATTGGAATTTTTTAAATTTGCTACCAAGTTATTTTGTAGAACGTACTGTTCTAATACAATGTTTTCTGGGCATGCAAATACTGTTTATGGGCATAGTGCCATGGTAATACTATGTTTTTAATGCTTGTTTTTGATATCATAGTACGTCACTTTATTCATTTATTTATTTATTTTTTGACAGTAGTACCATGTACATTATTTTTCAGGACATGTAATATTGTAATTGTATTTTTTTTGTGTGTGCACATACCATGCTAATACTGTTTCTAGACAGACATAGTGCCATGGAAATGTAACTATGTTGCTTTTTTAGAGTAGAACCATAGTAATACCATGTTATTTTTTAGGCCATGTACTATTTTAACGCCATGTTTTTGTGTATGCACCATGTGAATACTATGTTGTAGACATAGTGCCATGGTAATACAAAATAATAATATTTTTTGGAGGAATTAGTGTGGCAATATCATGTTTTTTTGTTTTGGACATGGTATGGGGTCATGGTATTACCTTGTTTGTTGGTTGGTAGGTAATACCACATTTTTTGGACATACCATGGTAATAGCATGTTTTTTTTTTTTTACATAGTACCATAGTAATACTGTGGGCTTTTTTTTTTTGCACACTACCATAATAATACCATTTTTTAAAACGTTTTGGACATGCAGACCAATGTCAGTGGAAAAAAAATATTCTGCAGGTGTGTCTGGAAATTGTATTTCTAATTGTTCTGCAGCTCTTCATCAGCTGAATAGAGTGATGAGCAGGGTGTGTGTTATTCAGTACCATGGTACTGAATCATTACCATATCAAAGTACCATGGTATTAGCATATAATACCAGGTTAATGAAGTAAATTAAGCCAGAATCTTCTGGTTTAGGCTTAATTGACCTCATTAATTGGCTCTCTTTGCTATGACGGCTAACCCCAAATCACGAAATCAGAAATATTTGACCCACATGCAGCACTGAAACATGGCAGGCAGCTGGTGCCTCTGCAATCTTCTTCAGTAGCAGCTTTTTCTTATGGGCTTTAGAGGGCAATCTGATTTAAGCATATCTACCTGCGTCCTACACTTCAACATCAGACACGTGTATGTCTGAACCACCTGTGTGATTTGGGAGGGATATAGCTTAAATGCTGCATGTTATGTATGACACAGTGGCCTACTTTTGTTTTGGTGGTTTACGAATACTTCACCTCACCTTATTATTTGGAAATAGAAACTGGATCTGTGTTTCTGAAAGCTTTGCAGTACAAGGACTACAAATAGTCACCTCATCACTCATTGGACACGTCAATTCTCTTTTTAAACTGATAGATGTCACTTGTCAATTCAGATTTCCGTCGTGTAACCCATTAATGTCAAATGCCAGAGGTCATTAGCCCCCAGCTGTGGCCAGACTTTTTATTATCATCTTGAGGGCTGCAGGCTAATACTATCTGACATGGCAGTGAATGCTGTTTGCAAATTAACAAGCCACAGGAAGAGGCTTGATTGGCCAAATATGTCTGAGCCATAAGCTGCTTTGATTATTAATGCCACAGTGTGGCTGATCTCTCACAGATCCATTTGAGCGGCCCGTGCAACTAACATATGCTTCAACTTGGATGAGTGCAAGTGAATTGTCAAAGGGTTAATTGTGGATTTGGCATCTGTTTCTGAGGTGGAGCTTGAGTCAGCACTGGCTTTAGAGCGTTTACTTTCATGTGGCGCTCTTGTAGTTTGGTACTTGTGTGTTGACTGGAAAAATCAATGTTTGCGATGCGTCCATTCATACAGCGAGAGAAGCGTGTCAGGGGATGTCATAAGGTAAGAGAACTAATTGGTGATTTGCCATTAATTCCTTGATTGTTGTCTTAGCCATGTTGTCAATGATTCCCAACCAGGGCTGCACAAATTTAAAGATATATAAACAGGTTATAGGGGACACTTAGAAAGTAAATGTGTGGATAACATTCATAGATTGATCAATTTTTACATATAATTCACACAATGGCAGTAAATTATTCCTAATTTATTGATTTTGTTGATTGATTTTGTTTAGCTTTTGAATATTCACAATATAGATTGGCCTTATAAATGTCATGTGAAGTAATTTGCGATCGATGCTTCTGAATTTGGAGACTAGTCAATTAAACCATGTATGAGATGAATAATTCTGAAAGTTACTAAACACTGCCGATGTATTTAAAACCTGGGAAATTTTGACCACATCTTTGCAGTTTTTGTTTATTAATGTTTGTTCATGTTATGCAGGGATTCCCAAACTTTTTTGTTTTTCAACCCACTTTGAACTAAAATATTTACTTGAGGTCCCCCTCAAATTTAAAGTTAATATTACTTTACTGGCTACAAATTTGATCATGTAATTTGTAATCAGTAACAGACTACAATTTGTAAGTAATCCATCTATATGTTTAAACTTGTGTATGCAGAGTATCATCATTTATGCGTAAGTGTTTGATTATTACCTATGTTGTGAAGGTTACTTTGGAAATGTAATAGGTTACAGATTACAAGTTACCCTATTTAAAATATAATAAGTAATGTAACTGATTACATCTGAATACTTTTTGATTACTTTTCTAAAATTCTAATGAATATTTTCAACTGTTAATCATTTTCAAACATTTAAAGCAGGCAGGTATAACCTTGCAGTAGTACTCAACAGTAATTACTGTCAGACTTTCAAAATGCTTCATCGCTTGAATTAAGATTATAATTTAATTTTAAAGCACAGCCACCACAAAATTCAACTTTAACACCTCTTTTTACTTTGAGATCATTCTGAGGTTAAATACAGATTTAAAATCATAACAAGATATAGTTTAATAGCTATGATATTGTTGAGATCAAATCTTCGGTTCATCTTAAAAAATAAAGCTTAAACATAAACCCAAATATATGAAATAAAACAGTTATCAAATAAGCATGTGTCCTATTCTGTGAACTCCTGAAACATTGGTGTCTCATATTTTAAAGCAGTCAATGCAATTTGGGAAAGAAATCAATTAAATCTGTGTGTTCGTGCGTGTGTGAAAATATTCAGATGTAACCCTCTGTGTAATCGTTAACATTTTCATAACTAATTTAATTACTCATTTTTTCTCAGTAACTGTAACAGATTAGTTACATTTATTTTGTAATTAAATTATGGGTCCCACTTTATTTTGTGTCCCTATTACCTGTGTACTTACATAGTAACTAAATGTGTACGTAGTATGTAACCACAGTGTAAGTAGTACACATTGGTACATAGTATCTACAGCTGTAATGTTTCTGTAACTACACACATGTAACAACCCTCAGGATGGTTTGTGTAAGTACAAATGTGTAACAGGACATTGGTAACAACCCTTTTTTTCACTTCACTAAGTTCTCTGGTAACAGGAATTATATAACTACATTTTGTAACAACAATATGTATAAGAGTAATTGGAAC